>NW_019385477.1:11115-19083 GCF_000671375.1 Centruroides sculpturatus | reverse complement strand
TACAGTGCTATTTTATTAAACAAAGTTTACATGTTTGTTGCTGTAATGATAGATACTACGTTTTCCTACATTTTCATCAAAGAAAATTACTGTATA
Organism: Centruroides sculpturatus; assembly: GCF_000671375.1. Taxonomy (NCBI): domain Eukaryota; kingdom Metazoa; phylum Arthropoda; class Arachnida; order Scorpiones; family Buthidae; genus Centruroides; species Centruroides sculpturatus. The sequence goes on along the minus strand of NW_019385477.1, from coordinate 18,987 downwards.
TTACAAATAAAATGACAAAAATTTCGGAGACTAGAACGGATTAATTGCATTTGCATTAATTTCTATGGGAAAAATTGCTTCGGTTAACGAACAATTCAGTTAACGAACGGAGTCGCGGAACGGATTAAGTTCGTTAACCAGGTTCCACTGTACTATTATTTATCAATTTTCATTGATAATATTTAATTAATGACATATTAATAATACTCTGATAAAAACAATTATAATTCAGCAAAAATATTGTAACATTAATAAAAATAGTAAATAGCCATGATGATATTACATTTAAAATTTACAAGAAAATTCTGAAAAAATAAATAAATAAATAAAAATTCACATAAAGTTAACAGAAGTAAACACAGATTTCTTCATCCTACATCCTTTTCACACTTTTAAACAGTACATGTTTTACATATTGAGGTGGATAATATATTAAGAGCCTACAAAAAAGTTTGACTCCACTGTAAGACTGTTCCTGAGGTGTGAAAAGGATGAGGAACAATGACAAAGTCCTGTGTTTCCTTCTGTTAACTTCATGTAAAAAAATATTTTAAAGAATTTTCTCATAAATTTTTAAAATATTGTAGTAGGACAGGGTTGTGGAGCAATGTAGTGCTTTTACCTTGTGACGAGGACGAGAATCCATCACAAAATGTGTATTTTAATTTATGACTAGCATATTACAAACAATTTACAAAAATTTATATTATCCTCCAGTATATTTCTTCAATAGTAAAAAAGTTTGAAATACAACTCTAAATTGATAGCTCACTTTTAACTATTCTGCTTCACAAAAATATACTACTGTTAATAAGGCTACTACTTTTTGCTACTTATTGTCATTTTTATCTAAAGGAAAAATCTAGCTTGATCCAATGAATTAAATGATCAGTCCTTCTATAATACAATTTTATGTTTAACACACAATATATAAATCAGAATTTGTGGACTAATTTAAATACATATTTATATCTGCAATTTACATATAATAAATGGCAATGCATTTTAATGAGGTTTACTAATCTATGATAAAAATCAAACAAAAAAAATGCAGTCATAATGTACAAAATACCAATTAATTTATGTAATAATATAACCAATGTGTCAAATCTAAAAAAGAGTGGGGGCATAAGTCAAGAAAGATATCAAGATCTATTAATGATGACATTAATGTTTGTCAACTAATCATAAAGATAGCCAAAATGGCTGAGTTAGTACAGGCATCAACCTGTTGCTCATATTGGTGAGGTTTAAGTATAGATCTGACTCTCAGAAATCTAGATTGCCATATTTACCCTATTAACTGTCCTTAAATTACATAATGCAAATATGTCTTGGTGGGTATGAGGACAATCATTACGATGCTTTATACTCATAGGATGGTAAGGCGTTTACAGAAATGTTAAGTAATGCTAGGGTCTCATCCCTTGTGTAACAGAATGATTCATTTTTGTTACTGAAGTTGTTGCATAGCAAATCATACCATTTATGTCACTCCTTAGTATGTTATAGGTGTAATTAATAATGTACCGTTTGGTATACTCTCTGCCATTTGTTATTCCTTAGTACAATTTGGGAATCAATCAAGGATATGCATTACATAATTTTGAGGGAAAAGGTATGTATGATAACATTTGGGGTAGGATGGTAGTTGAAAACTATAAAAATAGCATTACACAATTTATGAATGAGCTCTAATAAAAACAGAGCAATTGATCCAATTCCAAAACACACAACAGACTACCACGAAAAAAAATCATAATTATGTTGATAATATTTCTATTTAATTTAATCTGAATATATTTTTACATATTTACTATTAATACTTACAGATATTGTTATTGTATCCTTAATTTCTTTGGAACTCACCAACTGTACATTTCCGTCTTCATAATAATGTACCTATTAAAAAAATAATATAAATTAAAACATTTTTATTTAAAAATTTAATATGTAAAAGTTTCTCTTTATTTACAGGCATTAACTGAAAATCATCACAAAAATTCAATATAAACATTTTACATAATTCTAATCTGTTAAATAAGTTGTTATAAGTTGAGAATGGTCAGATATTTGAAAACATTTATTTTAAATAAAAGTATGTAATGTTATGTTTAATGTATGTAATGTTATGTAATGTTAAAAAGTTCGAAATTTTATGTTCTTGAACATTTCCAAAACAAAGATTCCCATTTAAATTTTGCTAACAGTTTACCAAACACAAAGTAGGCAACTTAGGAAGAAAACTGACAATCTGGAGATAAGCTGATGAGCATGATGTATCTAGAGATGAAAATTCCCTTAAAGACTTTTGAAAATCTTTATTATTACTTTATCAAGCTTAAATGTTCTTATGATCAGTACTATGTAATAAAATACGAAAAAAGTTTTTAGAGTATATTAACTCATATCATCAGAAGAAACACACACAAACACACACACACACACAAGGAAGATTATAGGAGCCAGTGCTTTTTAACTTATTTTGTTTTTTAGAACTTCTCCACACCGTCACAGATCCTTAACGTTTGATTAAATCTTAACTTCAAATGAAAACATCCATATATTTACATTAAGTATGCTGAAAAAAATTAGAAATCTTGATGTAAACATATGAATGTTCTCATTAAAACTAAATATTTGAACTTTTTCGGTCTATTAATGGGACAGAAAAGTCCTTAAAAAACTAACCTAGTAAAAAACACGACCCTTATAATCATCTTAGTGTTTGTGTTTCTCCTGAGGAAAAAAAACCGTGTTGAAACTTTTTCTCATTTTTAGACATTTGTTAAGTTAAAGAAACCATAGCTCTTTTAAATTTTCATAGTAAAATAGTTTCTTTCAAGTTTCTACTAACACTTGTAGTAACTCAACATTTCTACAGAAAAACACATTCCTCATTTTGTATTACTTGAAATTTGATAAAGAATGAACTTCACACTTTTTAATTATTCACATAAATATTGAGTTATAATTAGGGCTGTGGAGTCAGAATTAGGAGGAATTTCTGGCCAGAGGAGTCTGAGTCAGAAAAAATGTGTTGACTTCAGCATTTTAAATTTAATTAAGTTTTTTTTTTTATTTAAATGAAAGAAAATTTATTTTATATTTAATAATTTTTAAAAATGTTTTTGTATTTTGTTATAATTCATTTATTTTAAATAAAAAAAGCAGCAATTTAATTTATTAAATATGTATCAATAGTTTTCTTTGTATTATTTGTGTTTAGTAGTTAAATTATTCTGACCCAATTGAATTTGAATATTTTTGATTCATTCCTTTATTATCCCCACTCTAAATAAGTAATCTATTTTTCTGAATGAGCCAGACTAATTGATCAGAGCATATATTTTTCTTTTCTGAACAAGGGGCTGAGCTAGATTGCACTTTTTAGTTGGACTAACTTTTCTGGAAAGGTGAAATTGAAGTGCAAAAGCTGTAGAATAAAGATATGTAGACTCATTTCTCAACTGATATACANCGATTTTGACCTCTCCCGCGCCCCGAAAGGTTTCGAATTGTCATCAGGTGACGAGAGAGACCAATCGGAAAGAGGAATCTGAGAGAAAACGGACAAAACCCTGGAAATTCAAGGACGCAACGGCTTCTTCTCCTGAAAGTTCCAAGTGACGGATCTGTTCTTGTGTGTGTCTCGCACCCATCTTCGTCTCCATCTCCCAACCTCAGATTGACATCTTTCCATCAACGGAAGTCGACCGCATTGTCCCAGAGCCGTCGAGACATGATGGAATGGTTCATTCGCAAACAAGGGACACTCCTTCAAAATGGGACTATCTTGGAAAGGAGAGGAAGACCCAGAGGCCGCAGCCGCCGCAGAACTTCCAAGATCACGGAAATCTTGTAAGCTTCTTTCGTGTTTAATAAACGGTTGTGTTGTTTGTAAACGAAGCATCTATCTCTGACTCAACTGCTTCCACATGTCGTTGATTGTTACCGCTCGGCAATCCAAATGGCAAGGGAGACGACGACAATATACATCACACATTATCGTTCGAGTTTTTTTTATTTCTCCCCCCTCGGCCCCCACATAACATTGTCCCTTTATTATTTATTGTTTTTCTCTATGTATTTCTTTCCATACACTGACACTTCTGACATTGTTTTGATAATGATATGTTACTCTGCAGAGTAATATTTTGTCTGGTGGAGCATGGTGCTGCACATAAAGGATGCAATCAACAGACTTGGTTAGAAAATTTCAATCACCTGTCACACTAGACAAGACTTATGGCCTCAGCAGTAAAAAAAAAAATCTGGACTGTCTACAAGATTGCTCTGGAGTGCATAATCTGCTACACCTGTGAAGTATGATGGAAGGAGCCCACCAACATCAAACAAAGCAGTTCTACAGGTTATGGAGCACAGTTATCTACAGATGCAGCACTGATCTTGGCTAGACTATCATTAGCCTTTGTAGTCAACCAGGAGACAGTTTTCTACAAAACAATGGAGGGTAAAGATGCAAAGCAGATGTACCTGATTATGCTCAGATAATGATCAGACTTACTGAGCATTCATACTGCCAACTGGATCAGGCTCAACTGGGATGTTGGTGAACCAACACTTACTGATGTTGAAATCTACACCATCAGTGTAGATTTACACTGGCAAGTAGGCACTCAAAAAAAGGCAACTGCCAATTGTCATACTGTGAATACTTGGATAGTATTTTACTGTATAGTTCAGGGGTGGGCAAGCAAGAGTTCAGTGGGAGCCGAAATGTAGGTTTTGCAAAATGCATGGGAGCCACAGTTCTGTACTTTTTTATTCTGTACCACAGTTCTGTACTGCAATTTTATTATATAATATAAATATAATATAAAACAAATATTGAATTTTTTTAATTAATAAACATATTTTTACAGAATTGTGGAAATAAAATTGTAAAAATAATAATAAAAAGCAGAAATTAACACTTTCAGCAAGAGCCGCATGTAACTCAAAAAGAGCCACATATGGCACTCGGAGCCGCATTTGCCCATGTCTGATATATAACAATAATTTTTTTAATTGAAAAAATAAATTTAATTGCAAAGATAAAACATAAAAGGAAAAACCATTCCATTAATAAATCAATGAAGGAAGCAAGACTAAAAATAATTTGATCACTCAACTTTTTATGAATCTTTTTGCTGGATTCATAAAATATGATGTTGAGTGCATATGAGGTACAGTACATACACAGTATTTTTGAAAGGAAATGTGTGATAGGAGATTGTTAGAAGTTTGTAGGCAAAGCATCAGAAGCAAGTGCATAGTATATTAGTTATATGATATGTCATTTTGAATCTGCAATACTGTTAAACAGAAGTTAATTGAACAAAATTCGTGTGTGGAGTCAAATCACTTCCAATTAGCATAGGCCAAACATAAATTTTGTGCAATAAATTCTGCTTGGCAGTATTTCAGACCAAAATGACATCATATAACCAATTTACTACACACTTGCCCCTGATGCTTTGCCTACAAGCTTCTCCTCACATCTCCTACAGCATGTTTATTTTTGAAAACACAAGTATGAGAATTTTTGGATCATTATTCATGCATGTGACATTTATCTTATTAAAAAATAAAATTTTGATTGATTTTTGTTTTTAGTTTTCACGAATCAAAAACAAAAATCAATCAAAAGTTTATTTTTTAATGAGATAAATGTCACATGCATGAATAATGATTAGTGTTGCAACGAATAGTATATTCGGCCTCAGTCTCTTAAGGATCGTTTCCCAGATAGGGATCTCTTTCCCTGCCCCGCCAGATTGGCACCACAGGGTTGAGAGACTATGTCTTTCCTTCGTCATTGACTTACGGCGATTCAGCCGCTAAAATCTTTAAACGACAAAGCTTTGGGCCCTGTTGAACGTCCGGTTTCCCGTCCGTGGAACTAGGCCATAGCTCGCTAACGTGACATAGCTTTTAGGGTGTGCAGCTGACACTGCACTTTATTCCACTGACTAATTAATAGATCGTTTATTCTTTTAGATATATTTCGGACAGCGGGGTCCCCTTCCCTACAAGTAAGAGGGAACCCAACCCAGTGCGTCCACTAGGCACTCAGATCATAAGTTTATGATCATTTCCATCAATTCCTTTAGTTTCATCAGGTTTCCTTTACTAGCTGCTAGCGTTCGAAGTACTTGTTCAGGCGGCCGAGACCAGTCGACTTGGTCGGCCCCTCAGCGGAAATCCTCCGTAAGAGGACAGTCAAGTACGTAATGTCTCGCGTCCCCGCGAGAACTCCCACAGGAGCAGCTACCATCTCCTTGCCCGAAGCGAGACTTGAAATGGGGAAACCTCCCATGGCTGGTCAGTAATTGAGTCGTGAGCCTATTGCAGCATACCGGAGCGAGGCCAACTACAGGCACGAAGGCGTAGGTTGACCTACCTACCATACTTTGATTCCAGTGCTCTTGCCAGATGGTCATCGATCGTTTCCGCAAGGTACCTTTGATATAAACAGCTGAGGGTTCGACCGTCCTCGTTATAAAAGGACTGCTAGCTCCCGCCTTTGCTAGCTGATCGGCACACTCGTTACCCAGGATCCTGATGTGGCCTCGGACCCAACACAGAGTAACTTGTCGCTCGTGCCTCGCCCTCAGCACCTTGCATCTGATCTTGTGTACCAGCGAATCGCGATGGTACCCGTCGTTCAAAGTCTGTAGCGACGACTGGCTATCAGAGTAAACCGTGACCGGCTCTGGACCCGGATGTAATAGGATCCACTGGGACGCCCCCCCAAGGCCACCAGTTCTGCCTGAAACACGGACGCCTCCTCATTCAGTCTGACTGACTGTTCGTACACTTGCACTCCGTTACAGAAAACACAGAATGCGGCACCTACTAAGCTGCCGTCTTTTGATATTCGACCTCAGGCCGAATAGCTGAATATTCGGCCAAACTATTCGGTTTGATTAACGCACGTATGAAAATTGGCATGCAAACCGCATTATGGCAAGGACCCTGCTCTCTATTGGCCAATCGCCAATCGCGTTAATTCTTGACTTGAAGGGGACAGACACGAGCATCATGGCAGTATGTGATAAGTGATGATATCAAATGTGGATAACAATGAAATGACCTACGTGTGTAAATAACGGAAAAAGAAGAGAGAAGGACCGCAAATTGAAAATGTAAAAATAAATATGAAATTGAGTTGATAACATAATCGAACAAGTCGAGGCAGCTTATTGGCGTGAAATTCATGACAGTCAATGCCACACAATTGTTGTCATAGTCTTCAGAAAGCTAAATGCTTGTAATGAAAGTCACTTAGCGTGCACGGGTGAAAGCCTGGGGTCGTTCGAGCTACTGAGCTGTCTCAAATATGTGAAATCATAACTGTGACTTATACCGATGTCTTATCTGTCTCTTTTCTCCATTATCACCATGCTTTGAGCCACGTAATTGTAAAATGAGAAATGTACGACGGAAAAGTGACAAATCGAAAGTATCATGAGCGCGTATTATGATGTATGCATAGGAATACGTGGACTAGAGCGATAGAGGAAAGAGAAAGGGAAGAGCAAAGACGAGCGCTTAAAAAGAAGGATAGGCAGGGTCAGACCCTCACTGTCAGATGCGTGACGATTCTCGAACGAATAGGTGTGTACGTGTGCTGATCTTTGTAATTATAAATTGTGAATACATGTGACTAATATTATTTTCTTTTTTATTTTGTGCATGTTATAAGTTATAAATAAATATAAACAAACAACACTAAACAACCCCCATAACATTAAATCTAAATACCAAAATGATTAATTTACTGTGTTTTTGTTATTTCTTACTCCTGTTTTTAGGTATTCGGTATTCGGCCGAATAGTGATTAAATATTCGGTATTCGGCCGAATA
>NW_019385477.1:0-10894 GCF_000671375.1 Centruroides sculpturatus | reverse complement strand
GGGGGCCATGGACTTGACAATCCGTACCCCCTGGAATCTGAGACACACGAAGCGAACTCCCGCATCTACCCGGTGGCACGGGGCCGATGTTTCACGCCAAAAGGCGGTTGAATGCAGTCAACTTAGCCTTAGCCCGTGGTAACGCAGACCACGTAAAGCTCCTTCTGTCCGGTGAAAGAAGAACCAGCTTCCCAAGAGGAAGACCGGGCTTCGCACACCCGGTGCTGGCTTGGGGGCCACGGCCTGCATGCCGAAGCCAGTGGGGCGAGGAGTCGTACTCCCGTTGCCGAAGCCTCGCTGGTGGCCAGGGGGGTAGCGCCTACAGTGGATTGTAGGACCCTGCGAGCTGGTATCTATCCTGACGGGCAGTCGGCAGAGCCACTCTTCGGACATAGGGCCAACTTCCTTATGTCCTTGGGGGGAGTGGTGCTTAAAGGCCTGACGATGTGTTGGATGGCCGTATATGATCTCGGAGGACTGGAAACGGGAAGAGCGTCTCCTAGTAGGGATGATGGGGCGGCCCAAGCCGAGCAACCAGCCGGGCTGGGGTGACCTTGGGTAGGAGGCCATTTAAATGGGTAGCTGTCCCGGCAGCGGGCTAAGCAGTGACGACCCGGCAATAAGAGGGCCAAAATGAGCCCTCAGTAAGTCCGAAGTCAGAGCCGGCTCTTAAACGCATACCCTGACTCTCGAACGGATTCAGGGCACCCGTGAAAGGTCGAGATCTCCCTAATACCCTCTCTTTTCTTATTTTAATTATGGTTACAAAGGTACAAATTTGCGATTGTGTTGGGAGCGAACCAAGTGCGGTCGACGTTACCCAGGCTACCTCAGACCATGAGATGAATGTTAATCGAGAGGAAGTACGAGTGGAAAGCGGTGAGGTTACACACACTGAGCTAAAGGAGAGACGGACTCTGCGGAAACGCAGGCCCATCGATGACCAACCACTCGAGTCCAAACATGATGGACCCAAAGATACTGTTAAAGTATCAATCTCGTTAGAGTCTAGCAGTTCCGATTCGGACGCTAGTACTAATTCACGAGACGTATTTAATACCGTTTCCTCTGGCAAGGAGAGCGAGTGGAGGCCCGCGCCTTCAAACTCCCGACAGAGGAGGAGAAAAAGACAGGCAATGGTGGCCAAAGTCAAAACCGAGGAATCGGAGGGTGATAAACCCAAAGAGGAACCGGCGAAGGCTGCGGTGACCACGGCGGAGGGGAAACCCTCCACCAAAAGCAAAGGCGGGTCAAAGACGAAGACGAAAACTAAGTCTAAGTCTGGTAAGAACCCTACCGCAGCGGTGGCCGGGAAGGCAAGTCCGGCCGCGACAGCTGAAACACCGTCATCGGCACCTGTGGTGACACAGGCTACGCTTGGGACGGTTGAGAAGCGGCGTGTGGCACTGGACAGCGTGCACGAGGAGCTGACAAAGCTCCTCGGGCGGACTGACAATCGCTGTCAAAAGTCGACCTGTGCCACAATTCACAACCTTTTCAATAAGGTAACCGCTATTTTTAGTGCCCAGGAAGTTGAAATAGCTTCCCTCCAGGCGAAACTTCAAACTATCAGTAGTATTAACGGTGGCAATAAACCGTCACCAGACACGCTTTCAAGGCAGCAAAAAGATGGTAAGGCAGTTGTCGCCGGTGGTGTATCTTATGCCACCGTCGCTGCCCGTCCAGCCCCAAAGCATAGCCAAGAGGGGCCGCGGGATGCTGCTAAGCCGCATAGGGCTCTTCCCACAGAGCACACGCTCTTGGTCTACCCTGCGAGTAGCAAAATGACCAGTGATCAAACAAAGACATTGGTAAAGACTCATATTAACCCCGTAAAGCTGGGTATCGGGGTTAAGAACGTCCGCAGAGTCCGGAATAATGGCTTCCTGGTTGAGGTTGGAAGGCACCAGGATGTTCTGAAACTCAAAAGGGAGTTAACGGAAGGCCCAACGGAGCTAAGAGAGGCAGTCACTTGCCGACTGCCCCAGAAGCGCCGTCCGAGGGTCGTACTATTTGACGTTGGCCCGGACGTCACCCGCGAAGGTCTTGTGGAGACCATTCAGGTCCAAAATGGACTTGGGCTGCAGCCTGGGGAACTGCAGCCATGTTACCCTATGAAGGGTAAAGGAGGACTCACTAACTGGGTGTTAGAGGTTTCTCCGTCGGTCTTCCACACTCTCCTGCAGAAGGGGAGACTCCATGTGGGGTGGACCCGCAACCGTGTGAGGGAACAATTAAGCTGCACACGGTGCTACAAGTGCTATGCCTTCGGGCATATAGCACGGGGTTGTAGGGCGGCAACCCAAAAATGTAGCAGATGTGCCAAAAACCACTCTTATAAGGAGTGTGAGGCAACCGAGCCTCGGTGCGTCAACTGCACTGAGGCCAATAGAAAATTTGGCCTGCAGTTGGGTACGGGCCACTCCGCCATGAGTGCCAACTGCCCGTGCTATGCGCGGGAACTTGAGCGAGTTCGGGCCAGGACTGACTACGGTCAGTGAGCACGGAAAGTCTAATTCGCGTTCGATACTAATACCACTTATTTGCAGAGAGACGGGAATGTTTGCTGCAGGATACTGCAGTTTAATGCCGAAAAGTGTCGGGCTGCAACCACCCAATTAAGGGTGGAAGTAGTAGAGCGGGAGATTGATATCATCCTGCTCCAGGAGCCGTATCTAGTACAAGGAAAGGTCGCTGGTCTATCACTTCAATGGAGCGTTTTTGCCCAAGAAGGTGACGACTGTCGAGTTGCAGTAATTCTCACACGAAGGAATGTTGATGCATTTGCTGTCCACGTGTCGCGACTCGTGGTGGCCGTAGAAATACGGTCGCCACTCCGCCCGTGGGTCGCGGTCTCCAGTTATCGCCCGCCGTCATTTCAACTGGAGCGCCTTCTGACTGAACTCGAAGGGGTTGTCCTGCCTCGCAGGTGGGTTGTGTTGGCTGGAGATTTTAACGCCAAACACTCCCTGTGGGGCTCCCCGGTGGATGACCCTGAAGGGAACATGATGAAGGACACGGCGGAGGGGTGGGGGTTGCACATCCTAAACGACCCGTTTGGGATCGCGACTTACTCCTCTCCATCGGGTGAAAGCTGGATCGACCTTACCATCGTCAGTGGCCCAATGCTAAGACTTACTTCTCAATGGGAAACGATCGATGCGGAAAGCTGTAGCGACCATCGCTTCATCGCCTTTGAGGTGATGAGCGGCTCGCCAGATAGGCTGAGCAGTTGTTACAAGCTGACCGCTGGAAACCGCGATCAATTTAGCAAATGCCTCTATAATAAGACAGCCGATATCGTCACGAAAGTCTCTAAGGTTGAGAGTGTCGGGGATCTGGAGGAAGTTGTGGCTAATCTCACCGAGGTGGTCAGAGAAGCAGGAAACTGCACGCTCGCGCATCGGCGGCCCAACACCCACCGGTCAGTTCCCTGGTGGACCCAGGAGCTGAGTATCCTGAGGAAGCGTGTGAGGGTGCTCCGTCGAAGCTTCCAACGATGCAGGGACAATGACCTTCAGGCATCCAGGAAACTGGAGTTCCAGAGGGCCAATGCCAAGTACAAGTACGAATTGAACAGTGCTAAAGAGACCTCATGGCTCAGTTTCTGTCAGCAGACTAGTGAAACAAATTCGTTCAGCCTTCCCTACAAGTTAGTAGCAGGCAAATTAAAGCGTAATACGGGTCTTGGGGGCCATCAAGAAACCGGATGGATCCCTAACCTCCACACAGGAGGAGTCAATTGAGGTGCTGCTCCGCTCGCATTTTCCATGCGATGAGCGGTCTGAGGATACCAAAGAACAGCGGCAGCTTCGAAGTGACGCGGAGTTGCCCGTTCTTGAGGCCGAGATGCCCGTGCCGGTGTCGGAATCGGAAGTTGCCCACGTAGTGAGCAATCTAAGGAAGAGGAAGGCACCTGGCGTTGATGGGATCACGGCCGAAATGGTACAGGTTCTTCAGCAGGAATGTCCTAACCTGCTCCGTGTCTTGTATCAGAAGTGCCTGCTTCTGGGGCATTTCCCAAAGCAATGGAAACGGGCGCGACTTGTGTTCATTCACAAGAGTAGGCGCCCGAAGAATGAAGCAAAGTCCTACAGGCCGATCAGCCTACTGCCAGTGCTGGGGAAGGTTCTAGACAGAATCCTCAGCGATAGAGTATTTTATCACCTTAAACGGAGAGGGCTTCTACATCCACAACAATATGGATTCCGCCCAGACACGTCGACCTGCAGAGCATTACATCGCGCGGTGGAACTGGTTCACCAGAACCGCCGGCAGGGCCTCCACACGTCGCTCGTTTCGATGGACGTTGCGGGGGCTTTCGACAATGTTTGGTGGCCTTCTATAGTGGATGAGTTGCGGAAGGCGAACCTGCCGACCACCCTCGTATCACTTACCAGGAGCTTCCTGAGTGACCGTTCGGTCATCTACGAGACACCAGGCAGATGGTATGAGAGGACACTGGAAAGGGGCTGTCCACAGGGATCCTGTATAGGCCCCCTGTTGTGGAACGTTCTAGCGGACACGGCGTTGCGACTAGTCCTTCCGGACGATGTCCAACTGCAGGCTTACGCTGACGATCTGTTGTTAGTAGTTGCCGGCCACAGTAGAAGCGATATGGAGAATCGCGGCAACGAAGCAATAGAACAGCTCGTTCGCTGGGGGGAGCTGCATAAGCTCTCGTTCAGCCCTGAGAAATCAGAGGCCCTAACGGTGGCCCGGTCTGGCGTGTTGGCACGACGGCCGATATACCGGATTCGGAATAACGCCATCCGTAGGGTGAATGAGTTAAAGTACCTCGGTGTAATCATCGACCAGACATTATGCTGGACGCCCCACTTACGTAGTGTTCGAGACAGAGTGAACCAGATGATAGCTGCACTGTCGAGATTTGCAAGGCAAGACTATGGGCTTGGTGGACATGCGATTAGATCCATCTACAAGATGAGTGTCGAACGTATGATTTGCTATGCTTGTGGTATTTGGTGGAGGGAGACCGCCAATGTCAGTCAAAGTAAGATGTTGCTTACTATTCAAAGGCCTGCTGCCTTACGGATCACTAGAGCATACAGAACTGTGTCTACGGATGCAGCCCTGGTTCTGGCCGGGTTGCTACCGCTGCCCCTAGTAGTCAGCCAGGAGGCGGCCTTCTACAAAACAACAGTGGAAGGTGTCGAGGCTGTGCACTGTAATCGGAAGTACCCGATCAGACTAAGACATCAAACAGATGTACTTAAGATCCATCCTGCCCAGAGGATTGGACTTGATTGGGATGTCGGTGAACCGACAGATACAGGTGTTGAGATATACACTGATGGCTCGAAAGACGGCAGCTTAGTAGGTGCGGCATACTGCGTCTACTCTGACGGAGTTGAGGTGTGCTGTAAATCAGCCAGATTGAACGAGGAAGCGTCCGTGTTCCAGGCAGAACTGGTGGCCTTGGGAGGGGCGTCCCAGTGGATCCTATTACATCCGGGTCCAGAGCCGGTCACGGTTTACTCAGACAGCCAGTCGTCGCTACAGGCCTTGAGCGACGGGTACCACCGAGACCCATTGGTACAGGAGATCAGAGGTGGGATACTGAGGGCGAGGCACGAGCGACACGTTGCCCTGCGATGGATCCGAGGCCACACCGGGATCCCGGGTAACGAGCGGGCCGATCAGCTGGCAAAAGCGGGAGCCAGCGGCCCATTTGTAACGAGGATGGTAGCACCCTCGACATCTTACATAAAAGGTACCCTACTGCAACGATCAATGACACACTGGCGTGAGCGCTGGACTCATAGCACAGTAGGTAGGCCAACCTACGCCTTCGTGCCTGTAGTTGGTCTCACTCCGATAAGTTGTTGCTGGTTGACAACGCAAATCTTAACAAGCCACGGGAAGTTTCCCCACTTCAGGTCCAAATTTGGGCAAGGAGATGGTAGCTGCTCCTGTGGGTGTCCTTGCGGCGACGCGAGACACTATGTACTTGACTGTCCTCTCACTGAGGACTTCCGCTTAGGGGCTGACCAAGTTGACTGGACTAAGCCCCCTGAACAAGTACTTCGAACGCTAGCAGCTAGTAAAGGGAACTTAAAGAAACTTAAGGAATTGATGGATATTGTTATTGGTCTATTTGACCAATAGGTTTGTATTTGCCCAGTATATCAATTGCCTCTTTACTGGGTCCCCCTCCTCACAGAGGCGGGGCCCTGCCACCCGTTCTATTGTGTACCTTTATGGTAGCACTCTCTTATGTACAGTACTCCTGTACACTAAAATGCATGTCTGTAAGTGAGTTAGACCCGAGAAGCGATGAAGGCAAGGAAGGCAATGAAGGCAATGAGGGTCGGTACTCCTTTGCTACCTAGACCCGAGCCAGAGCCAGAGCCCTAGCACTATTCTTGGGACTGACTGTTATCGTCTTGGCGCTTGGTTGCTGCCGAGCGATGGACCGGCCAATGATTATGACATCGTCTCTTTGATAACCCTGTAGTGCCATTAGGCGGAGCAGGGACACAAACTCTGAGTTGGTTATATCAAATGTGGATAACAATGAAATGACCTACGTGTGTAAATAACGGAAAAAGAAGAGAGAAGGACCGCAAATTGAAAATGTAAAAATAAATATGAAATTGAGTTGATAACATAATCGAACAAGTCGAGGCAGCTTATTGGCGTGAAATTCATGACAGTCAATGCCACACAATTGTTGTCATAGTCTTCAGAAAGCTAAATGCTTGTAATGAAAGTCACTTAGCGTGCACGGGNTATGTTAATCAAGATGAGTCAAGATCAAAGGGTATTTCCTTTTGTATTACGTCCCATAACTTGTTTTTTATCAACAGCAATTCCATCTTATATTTCCAAATGTGATAGTTGTTGTTGTTTAATTTAGTGATGGCAACGTAACTTTTATCTGCCATTGTGAAGCCTTTTGTGTTCTCACCAAATATTCTCACATAAATTTATATCCAGTTTACATTATCTCTTGAATTTACCTTTTTCACCTTATGCTTAATTAGTTGTTGCCATAACTGGACCCATAACCTGTTAGACTTGATGTTGCTTTTTGGAGATTAGTAAAACTGGTTGGACTCACATAACTGGTTATGTAACAAAGAAACAAAGAATACATAAAGATTATATTGCCTTGACTCACAGAAGTTCAGTGCTGAAAAGGGGAGAGTGAAATGAGGTCACCATCTCTAACGACTCCCCGAAGGGTCAACAGTGCTACCAACCTTTTATTACATAACAGAAAAACATTTACAAAACATCACCGCGGCACAATGCGTTGTACGTAACGATGTCATATACCATTTAACATTAATTTCAATTGTTGATTCCAACAAATGTTTGATTTAAATACCACCTCTGTGATCAAAAAGTATCAGAAATGGTTCAATAAAATGTAAGATTTGAATTTATTCATCAAAATTTATTTTGACCCCTTTAAAGTAATCTCCTCCCACTTGCAATGCATTTACACCAATATTTCTAATCCTCGAAACATGCTTTAAAGTCATTTTCATGAAACCCCTTCAGGAATTGCAGCAAATTTTGTTTTATGGCATCAATCAACTTAAAACAGTGAATACAAAGAGGAAATTTTAGTCGAGTAGTGACCACATGGTGCTATATCATATGAATATGAAGCTTGCAAAACTGTATTTTTTGAATTTTTGGCCAAAAATTCACAAACAACAAGAGCATTGTGATCAGGTGCATTATTGTGATGCAAAATCCATGAATTTTCTCACCACAAATCAGTTCATTTTCTACAAATTGCTTCAAACAAATGACACAAAACAGTCAAATAATATTCTTTGTTAACAGTTTGGCCAGTTGGAAGAAAGTCGTGATGCTTAACACTACAACAATCGAAGAAAACATTCAACATGGCCTTGATTTTTGACTGACTTTGATGTGATCTTTTTGGTCTTGTTTCACCTTTCGAGTGCCATTCACTTGATTGTTGAGCTGTTTTGATATGAAAAGTGTAGATCCATGTTTCATTATCCATAATATATTTTAAGAATGATTTGTCTTGAGAAAGCATTTAAACAACAATCATTGAGCACCAAATCTCTAACTTGAGTGACATGTTGTTCATCAGTTGAAGTTGAACCTACCAGAGTATGGTTGATATTCAACATGTTCTCTACCTTTCTTGAACATTTTGTACTACTTGAAAACTCGTTTTTGATACTCAATCACATCAAAGGCTTTCCTCAACATTTCCAACATTTTTGTAGCAGTAATTCCATTGCAAAAACAAAATTTAATAAATGCTCTTTGCTCAATGACATTTTGAAAAATCGCCAGCACAAAAATTCTTTACATACAAAATAAGTGTTTATTTACAAACAAAAACAAACAATGACATATGGATTGCCATTAGATGTCAATGAAAGTCATACCAACAATGAAAAACAATGACAACACTTTTTTGCACATACATAGTGTGCAAAAAAGGTGTTGCACACTATGTGTGTGGCATAGTGTTACTGAATAGCAAGTTTTACATGATATTCAGTATAACTTAGTAAGTTAATTTTGAGTCTGTGAACACAAAAATTTTTCCAATATAAATTAATGATAATCACTTCTTCACTTTATGCCAATTTGGCTTACAAAAGGTTTCACAGGAACAGTCTTTAGAACAATGGAAGAAACATTTATTTATGTGATTTTTAGTATGTACAGTACATATCCTAGTTCTATTGACAATTAAAAACATTTGTTATGAAAGAAAATAGAAGAATTTAATATACAGTGCTGTTCTAACTTAGCAAAACTTAAAAGATGTTTTAATTTTCTAAGTTTATGTTTTGATATTAACAGTTATATTATAAGTGCAATCCTAGAAATGATTGTGATCTTAAATTATTATAAAGACTTAGAAGACTTAAAATTAGAAAATACAGTGGTACCTCATATTTCAAACAACTCTAACTTTGAATGCTAAATTTGATAAAAATCTGTCTCAGAGTTTGAACTGCACAGGCACTGAGAAAATGAGCTCAAAACATAAAGACAATCTGTTGTGCACTAAGTTGTGTCTCGCTCTCACTCTTACATTACACTTGTATGTTTTCAGTGCATTTTTGCACTTTATAATCAAACATATCAAAAATATATACTGTATTGTGTGTTGTTAATTGATTTTTAACAATTTCTTCCTGCAATTTTCCTTTGTTGAAAGCTTTTGAGCACCACCTACGTTTTGTATTCTTTAGTTCAAAATTTCCCAAATGAAACTTTTTAAAACACATTTGACATATTCAAAGTTTAGAAGCATATTCCCAATATACATTACAATTTTTGTTTTATTACTGTTTGTATGGCATTATATCATTTCTGAAACTCAAAAGCATAATATGTCTGATATGCTTTTTATCCCACAACATTACAACTTGATTTTATTCAAACAAAATGTAAAAAAAAAGTTTAAAAGAAGCTTCTAAACAAAGAATACAATTTCACATTAGCAATAATGTGTTAAATCTCACATCTAACCAGCTGTCAAAAATATGCAGAAAATGCCTGTTCAACCCAATATAACCTTTATTTATTAACCATGGCATTGTAAAATTGTGTGGAGGCAACAAAATCAAAGAGAAAGATTGTAATATTGCTGATTGAGGAAAAAAAAAAACTTATTGCAAAGCATAAAAGCTGTACAATTGTGGCAGATATAGCAGCTATTTTAAGATGCACTGTGCAACCAGTTAATGCAATTTTCATTTTATTATACAGTATTTACATATTTTATTTATTGTTTTCATGTTTTAACTTAGTTTTAGGGCATTTGATTGTGTTATTTTTACCTTAAATTGTGTGTTTGCAGTTTTAAGTTTATTGAAATGAATATTGTTTAGGGTGTAGGAATAGATTAATTAGATTCTATTATTTCTAATGGGAAAAAATTGATTCAGACTTCAAATTATTTGGAGTTCGAACAGCCTCCTGGAATGAATTAAATTTGAAGTATGAGGCACCACTGTACTGAAAAGCCATTTTTTCAAATATTTGCCAAATAGTTGGTAATTCAAAATAACTTATAAAAATTTAAATTTTATTATAATTTGATAATATATAACTATAAATATAACAAACCTGCACTCTTACTAATCCATTAATATCTGCTACTCCTAATCCAGAAGGAATTGTTATTGTCCAAATGGATCGCCAACGTCCATTCCTGTAATTTGACAGAAATGAAATAAAACAAACAAAACATTTATATTTTAAAACAGTAATTCATTTACCAAAAATTCTTTGGTTGAAACTGATGATCTTCAATACATGCAATGAGAACAATATCTCCATGTTGAACGGTACCAAACACAGAACAAGTGCCATGTTTATAATGATCTTGGGTATATGTTATCCATAAAGATTCTAATGCTGAACGCCATGGTTCTATATACATATCACTCTCCATAGGATGAACATCAGACACTTCTTTTCGCAAATGATCATACTTAAATGCTTTGCCACTCCTTGGATCATAAAAATAACCTTTATCTAATTCATTATATTCAGTAAGCAATACCTATACAATAAGTAGAAATTTTAAATAAAAAATTTACAAAAGTAATGTAATATTTAATTTGAATTTGTAAATACTTTGTGTTGTAGGCCTTCAATTCTAATAGGAATTAGTTGCTCTTTGTTATATTTTCCACATGCTCTACAAGAGGAAACTTCGCATTAGATTTGTTTAAGATGTTAATTAGCAGAAAATGTATATTATAGTACACTTACTCAATAGCTTCTTCCTTTAATAACATATCGTTATTGAGCAGGACCCGAATATCTAAATACAAAAAACAATTTTTGTACACATTTTACATAAAAATCAGTATATAGTAATGCTTGTATTTTAAATACACACAAATCCATC
>NW_019385476.1:225300-246969 GCF_000671375.1 Centruroides sculpturatus | reverse complement strand
GTTGATTTTTGTCTAAATTTTGATTTGTTGATTTCTGTAAGATTTTTTTATTTTTTATTAACCCTCAATACCGAAATGATCCCGGGATTGACTAAGTATAATATTGAAATCCCGGGATTAGAAATAAGGACCGGGATCAAATTCCCTAATGACGTTATAAGCAGGTTAAACTGTATATGGTTAATAAGGATCTATTTTAACCCTTTAAGTTTCTTGTTTCGGGAAAAAAGTCGCTTGGAAAATTACCTTGTAATTAAATAACAAAGAAAAAAAGTTTATTTTAATTTAAAAAAAAGTTTTAAACAGTTTTTGTGTTTGCGCCTTGGATGGTTCCTAAATGGAGTCTTTCCATCATGACAGCCCACTTTACAGGGGCATCCCATCCCTGCGATGGCAGCTTTTCCGTATAGGTTCGTTGTTTGCTGGGAAGCTGCCATCCGTGAGTAGAGTAGATAAATAATAATTTAAAAAATAAACATGACAAAACATTTAATAAAAATAAATTTAATGAGATAAAAGATATTTAAAAATAATATATAAAAGACACAATGATAAAAATACAAAAATTGAATCATAAAAATACAATATAAGATAAAAAAAAGACAATATACTACGAAAAAAATAAAATGTATATAAAATTTGAAATTTTGCCTTTTACATAAAAGTTAAAAATATAATTTCGTGTGGTAAATTTCAAAACACGGTGCAGGACATAGTGCAACCTCACATTTTGGGCACCAATACCGTGTTTCTTTACGTATTTTCTTTCCGCTGTCATCGCGTCTGTTGCAACAGACAGCACAGCATCTCGTTGGGTTTGCTTTTTTTTCTGTTGGGGGAATAAACGCCGGGAAATGCCTTTCAACTAGCCTAAGAGGGCCTGGAGTCCTCGTTCGACTATGTTGGCCGATCATCGTTTCAGTGCGATAAGTCATTACCAGGCGATCTACTAAATTCATACGGAAAGATAAATTATTTCTTTCCCCACCATTTTTTTTATATAAAACGTGCGCGTTATATATTGAGAGGTCTAACAGTTGAAAAAATATTTTTTTGTAGTACTTTTTGCCCCTTTTCCTTGCCAGATGATAATTATGGATATGTTGATCTAAAAGATCAACACCTCCCATTTTCTGATTGTAATGGAGGACACATTCCGGTTTCATTACTTGTGTTCCGCTCCGAGTTTGTGTACTAATTAATTTTGGACTGTGGAATGTAGAGAGCATTGTAACAGTTTTCTTATCCTGCCACTTTTGGATTAATACTTTTCCTCTCTGCATTGCCACAGTCTCCCCTTTTTTCAATTTTTTTCTTTGAATTTCGTTTGGAACGTCTCTTCTTGTTAAGCGGAGCGTTCCACAATAATCGGTTTGGAAACTCAGTAGATAATCTGCTAACTGTGGCGATGTATAGAAGTTATCTGTTGTTAGGCAGTATCCTTTGCCTAACAACGGTTCTACTAAAGTAAGCACGATTTGGGTAGTTAACGGCATATTTTTGTATTTTTCGTTCAGTACAGTTCCTTTACCTGTATAAATTGTAAAATTCCACAAGTACCCCGAGGAAGATTCACACAAGTTATAAAATTTTATACCAAAACGTGCCCGTTTGCTACGAATGTACTGTTTCCATGAAAGACGGCCTTTGAACAAGAGCAGGCTCTCGTCAACAGTTATGTCTTCTTCTGGTGTGTACAGAGTGGAGAATTTAAAATTTAAATGTTCAATTAGTGGCCAAATTTTGTTTAGTTTTGGGTTAGGGTGAGTTTCTGGGTCGAATGTGTCTGTGTCAGCGAAATGTAAATACTTTTTTATGGTTAGAAATTTTTTTTTGGTCATTAGTTTACTAAATGAAGGAGTTAGAAACAGTTCATTCCTAGACCAGTACATTTTTTCATCCGGTTTGTACAGAATGCCTTCCATTATACATATTGCTAAAAATACAAACATTTCTTCTATAGATACTGGCTCCCATGTATCTGTTGATGCCCGTGCCTGTTGCATCGCGAAGCGGTTCGTTTCCGTTACTATTGTCGTGATAAGATTTAAATCAAAAAATAACAAAAAATACGCGAGAGGGTCGAAGTAATTATCTAAAGTGAAGTTGCATCCTGGAGTTCCCTGAAAGGGAAATCGCGGAGGAGCTGCAGGAGGGTTTTCTAAGCTGACATCACACCAAGTTCTGGAGGAGGTAGAGGAGGTGCTTCCACTGTCGTCATTATCCGACACCTCGCTTTCGCTGCCAAAGCTATCTGACATGCTTTCAGATAGCTGTGAATAATCAGAATCAGATTCCGATGACATTCTGCCAATAAAAAAATTCTCTAAAAGCCCGTTATATTTATCTAACGCGTAATAAAACAATTATTCGCTATTCTCCAAAAATAATATATTTCTTATAAACTTACTTGATATAATAGTACAATGTGTTTGTAAAATCAACGGACAATCAACGCTTTTCCAAGTATCTACTAAACGAAAAAAATTCTCTAAAAGCCCGTTATATTTATCTAACGCGCAATAAAACAATTATTCGCTATTCTCCAAAAATAATATATTTCTTATAAACTTACTTGATATAATAGTACAATGTGTTTGTAAAATCAACGGACAATCAACGCTTTTCCAAGTATCTACTAAACGAAAAAAATTCTCTAAAAGCCCGTTATATTTATCTAACGCGCAATAAAACAATTATTCGCTATTCTCCAAAAATAATATATTTCTTATAAACTTACTTGATATAATAGTACAATGTGTTTGTAAAATCAACGGACAATCAACGCTTTTCCAAGTATCTACTAAACGAAAAAAATTCTCTAAAAGCCCGTTATATTTATCTAACGCGCAATAAAACAATTATTCGCTATTCTCCAAAAATAATATATTTCTTATAAACTTACTTGATATAATAGTACAATGTGTTTGTAAAATCAACGGACAATCAACGCTTTTCCAAGTATCTACTAAACGAAAAAAATTCTCTAAAAGCCCGTTATATTTATCTAACGCGCAATAAAACAATTATTCGCTATTCTCCAAAAATAATATATTTCTTATAAACTTACTTGATATAATAGTACAATGTGTTTGTAAAATCAACGGACAATCAACGCTTTTCCAAGTATCTACTAAACGAAAAAAATTCTCTAAAAGCCCGTTATATTTATCTAACGCGCAATAAAACAATTATTCGCTATTCTCCAAAAATAATATATTTCTTATAAACTTACTTGATATAATAGTACAATGTGTTTGTAAAATCAACGGACAATCAACGCTTTTCCAAGTATCTACTAAACGAAAAAAATTCTCTAAAAGCCCGTTATATTTATCTAACGCGCAATAAAACAATTATTCGCTATTCTCCAAAAATAATATATTTCTTATAAACTTACTTGATATAATAGTACAATGTGTTTGTAAAATCAACGGACAATCAACGCTTTTCCAAGTATCTACTAAACGAAAAAAATTCTCTAAAAGCCCGTTATATTTATCTAACGCGCAATAAAACAATTATTCGCTATTCTCCAAAAATAATATATTTCTTATAAACTTACTTGATATAATAGTACAATGTGTTTGTAAAATCAACGGACAATCAACGCTTTTCCAAGTATCTACTAAACGAAAAAAATTCTCTAAAAGCCCGTTATATTTATCTAACGCGCAATAAAACAATTATTCGCTATTCTCCAAAAATAATATATTTCTTATAAACTTACTTGATATAATAGTACAATGTGTTTGTAAAATCAACGGACAATCAACGCTTTTCCAAGTATCTACTAAACGAAAAAAATTCTCTAAAAGCCCGTTATATTTATCTAACGCGCAATAAAACAATTATTCGCTATTCTCCAAAAATAATATATTTCTTATAAACTTACTTGATATAATAGTACAATGTGTTTGTAAAATCAACGGACAATCAACGCTTTTCCAAGTATCTACTAAACGAAAAAAATTCTCTAAAAGCCCGTTATATTTATCTAACGCGCAATAAAACAATTATTCGCTATTCTCCAAAAATAATATATTTCTTATAAACTTACTTGATATAATAGTACAATGTGTTTGTAAAATCAACGGACAATCAACGCTTTTCCAAGTATCTACTAAACGAAAAAAATTCTCTAAAAGCCCGTTATATTTATCTAACGCGCAATAAAACAATTATTCGCTATTCTCCAAAAATAATATATTTCTTATAAACTTACTTGATATAATAGTACAATGTGTTTGTAAAATCAACGGACAATCAACGCTTTTCCAAGTATCTACTAAACGAAAAAAATTCTCTAAAAGCCCGTTATATTTATCTAACGCGCAATAAAACAATTATTCGCTATTCTCCAAAAATAATATATTTCTTATAAACTTACTTGATATAATAGTACAATGTGTTTGTAAAATCAACGGACAATCAACGCTTTTCCAAGTATCTACTAAACGAAAAAAATTCTCTAAAAGCCCGTTATATTTATCTAACGCGCAATAAAACAATTATTCGCTATTCTCCAAAAATAATATATTTCTTATAAACTTACTTGATATAATAGTACAATGTGTTTGTAAAATCAACGGACAATCAACGCTTTTCCAAGTATCTACTAAACGAAAAAAATTCTCTAAAAGCCCGTTATATTTATCTAACGCGCAATAAAACAATTATTCGCTATTCTCCAAAAATAATATATTTCTTATAAACTTACTTGATATAATAGTACAATGTGTTTGTAAAATCAACGGACAATCAACGCTTTTCCAAGTATCTACTAAACGAAAAAAATTCTCTAAAAGCCCGTTATATTTATCTAACGCGCAATAAAACAATTATTCGCTATTCTCCAAAAATAATATATTTTTTATAAACTTACTTGAAAATTACTGGATAAATTTTATCTAGATAATATTTCTAAGAGCGCACTGGAAAACGTGTCTACTGAAGAGCAAGACAACGAGTGAGAATTTCTCCAAGTATTGGAAAGAAGAACAAAGAAATTCTAGGAACAAACATTTGACATTATTTATTGCAGTCATAAATTGTAACAATTGAGAACCCCGGTATTAGAAACATTTGTACTTGCAGTACAATACACATTTTCATTTTTATTACAAGTGCTTCATCTGGGAATTGATAATTACATGAAGGTGTTTGGAAGTTCTTTTTAAATGCTTTTATTCATAAATAATTTTACAGAAATATCAATAACACATCACTGTTTATGATTGTTGACTATAACATATAGGCTATATGCTTACAAAAAGTTTTAAAATTCAAGATTTGAAAAAATAAAAAAAATTTATGTGTAATCATTCGATCAATCTGTTATATGTTACGTAGACTGGTATATTTTTTCAAAATAACAAAAACTGAAGCTTTCTAAACCGACGTAGAGATAGAATATTGCCTATAGTTTACAACGCTACTGGTTTGGGGGGGTGGTTTAATTTTGTAAATCTAGGTCAACACACTTTTGTGCATGGATGGTGTATATTTGATATTGTTTATGTTATTTATATTATTATAATAACAAAGCACTATAATAAGCGATTATTACCTTATTATATGAACAATTATACATGCATTATTTTTTAAGTATTGATATTACGGAAGTACCATAATAATCCGGAAGTACTTTGTTTTTTAGAAAGACTTATGGCTGGATGATTCTGAAAAACGTTTATAAATGTAAAACAGTATGAATATACATATAAATTTACTAAACTCAGGTAAAAATAAGGATTTATGGTTGTTTATATATGTTTGTAGCTGACAAAGTGTCTCCTAGAAGGAATGGCTTTTTTCAGAAAATTCCAACCCTACAAACCTTAGTCGATGCTTATTCGTCGAAGGATAGTCAATTAGCTATAATTTATCAATTACTGCTCAACAGGCATGTGAACGAAGGTTTGTTTCATCCAATAAACAAAAGAAGAGTGTTCCATAGATATAAGAATGGAAGGAGTTATTTTGTACGAACTGTAATCAAGTCTGTATCGATCTAAGCTTTGATTTGCTTTCTTGTATGTGTTTTTTGACTGTATCAACCAATAAATGTTTTGTCACCACCTCCGGGCCATAAATATTTCGCGAAAAAATACCGTCCTCTCCCAGTGTAAAGTAATTAGAAGTGAGGAGGCAGATTATTGGCTGATAAAGTTGATAGTCAACTTTTTTACACTGTAGTTGGTTACTTTCTGTTTATATTGATATTAGATCAACGAATCAGCAACCTGTGAAAAGAGTAAAGCTCAAATTTCCGCTAAGTGATAACTCAGGCTACAATCTTTGAAATACGTATACAATTGCTATAAAATTGTTTGTTTCTATCGTTTTTAGCTCTAATTAGCTAATTTATTGTTTTTAGACAGTATTTAGGTGAGCAAACATTATTTTAGAACAGAGAAGTTATAAATTATTTGAGAAACTGATCTTTTCCACTAACTGTTACATAATATGAGAAAATATGTAAAGAATCGCATGCGAAATTGCTTAGTATAGTCGATTATTGTAAAAGTCATCCAAATAATATAAAAATAATGTTTCTTATACATTATAGCTAAGAAACTGGTGTTGACTTGGACCCTCGATGACTCTCCACTCCCCTCCTAGAAGAGTAATTAGAGAAGTAGTGTAAATAACAGCAATAACTTCTCACTTGCTGTAGCTAGAAGGCTGTGGTTTGTTTTGTTTTCAAACAATAATGTGGGTGACTAATAAATCTACGATATTTTAGCGAATTTCTGTAAATAAATAAATTATTTTCCGTTTTGTTCGGAAATTTAAAATTTTATTATAATTTTAAATTCGTGATAAACAAGAAACTACATGTTTTTTGGAATGATGAATCCAGTGATTACATCACTGGATTCATCATTCCAAGAGCCACTAGTGAGTAAAATTATTTCGAATCCGGTCAAGTACTTTTGGAGTTATATTCGTCCGAAGTTTCGGCATTTGCCGGTCCCCATCTGGTCCCCGCTTGAGTCTGAACTGTCATCTCGAAGGCTTTATATAGCCCAGCAGATTTTTGTGTTTTACAGTCAAATGTAATATGATTTTGCTAGAAAACAGAAAGCAAACTGAATATAACGCGAATTTGAAGCGATATACAACAACTGAAACGATACTTGCATGCGTAAAAGTGGCTTTCCTGCAAAATATCATGTTTTTGATAGAAAAACGCAAAATTTTTATAAAAATTCTGTATATCAATAATTTTCGTTAGCTTATTATCAGAAAAAAAGGTTTTATCTGTCCTACATTGCTTGACCCACAATACCACTACCCCTTTGGAGTTTGTTATAAAAAGAGAAATATAGCATATTGTAAACAAAGACATTTCACACCCTGAGGCTATAAAGGGGTGCAGTTCGTTTAGTAGAGAAGACAATATATTACTTTACATTATAAAATTTGCAAATAAAACTATTGATTTATTTTTATTTTACGGTTTTTCCGAAAATGAAACATATAAATATTATTGTAAATTTGTGTTTTATAGATAAAATTACATCAAATGGTTTTAGATAAAAATAAAATAAAAANACCGCAAAAATTGTCCAAAATTTAAACTTTCATTGGGTATATAATTTCAAAATTTTGTGATGTCATAAACAACATCCAATAGAATACAAAATAAGCTTTTCCCGAGTAATATCGTGCATAGAACGTTTACGAGAGAGTTTTTTATTGTTGCCCGAGTTAACTCGGGCGAAGAACTACGCAAGCGCTCTTCTTGCCCGAGTTAACTCGGGCGAAGAACTTAAGGGGTTAAGCTTACAAACAAATTTCAGTTTTTAATATAGTACAGAAAAAAGTAATTTAAGTTTACTAATGCGTGTACTGTAAATACAGTACATACTTGTAAATGTATATATTATAATATGATTTTATGTGCTTTAAACATTTTTATAGTGATATTACGACTTCAATATTTGTGGCGGACAGACGTAAAGTCGAATAAAATGACTTAAACTTGATTTTTATTTTTCCATATACTTTTTTTGACAAACGACGTATAATCGGGAATGACGTAACTCGAAACGACGTAAGCTGAGGTATACCTGTAGTAGTGACTGTGACAGTCAAGTTCAAAACCCACTTATTTCATAAATCACAAACGTTTATATTAACGATTAAAACTTACATATAGTTATGACATTACAAAAATAAAACAATAATTCAGATATAGCAAAGTTCAAATGTCAATTAAACCACAACAACAGGTCCAACGAAAAGGACTCCTTGCGACGTATTCCTTCAGAGATTGGTTACCGCACAGTGAGACGAAACCAACCTTCTAGGCAAGCTTAGGAGAAGCTTAACAAACTTGAGTTCCTTACATATGTCTTAAGCAAACTAAACTTCCCGCCTAATCTCAATCCTTTTATATGGATTGAGAAGAATGTAATTCCACCAATCAGCGATTAGTAGCACTATTGGCCGTCTGCCGGTTGTACGATGTTTTCTAGCCAATCCACGGTCTAGTTTCAAAACTACTGACATTGCCAGATCCACGTCTCCATTACGTCTGTTGGTTGTTTGAAAACAGGAAAAGCACGGGAAATCGTACATCCAGACGATTTATCCTGACAGTGACTATGAGTTTGATACAAGCGAGGATACAACATTATTTGAGTAGTTTTTCTATCCTATGGTTTCCTGATATATTGTTATATCTGACTTTCAGTAGATGTTTTCCGTATGCGTCTAAAGTATGTTTTAGTCTAATATAAATGGTACTTGTAGTCACTGATGGATAGTGTTCTATTCTTGAATCTCTTTTAGTTCCTGTTTAGCTAGATAGTGTATCTGCTTTCGCATATAATAATGCTGCACTTCTTGCAGAACATTGTATTTACGAATATAGCTTTTTGTTCAGTTATTTGTATATATTTATTAAAATTTTCTATTACTTTTCTTATTTTTTCCCATATGTATTTCGCTAATTGGCATTTATAGAAATGGTGATTTTTAGTTTCATTCTCCCCACACCTTTTGCATTTGGATTCGCTCTCTCCTGTTATATGGCGCTTTTGTGAAAATATCCTGTAGGCAGAATTTCATGTGTTAGCATACAATGCATTGTCATGCTGCTTGGTTCCATATTTATCGAGTTAACTAAAAAATTTTAACATATTATATGATAAACNGCCTATTGAAAGCATTCGGTGGGTAGCTGTCGTTCTTGCATAACCGTAAGTCATAGCTGCCACGAATTTGAAACTACAAACTTTCGAAATTTCAGAAGTTTGTACTTTGAAACCCGAGGAAGGCTTATAAAATAAACCGTAGACGTTTGTAAATTAAACGGTTTTCGTAAGAACTGTAAATTCATACCCGATTTTTTTTATCGAGTTAGGCTACTCTCCCGTACAAAAGTTATAGTTTTGTCTAACTTAAATTAGTCTTTAGATAAACGAGTTTATTAAAAGATAGTTGCCTGAAATTTACTGCAGACCAAAATTTTCGTGATGACAGTATTACAGTCGTTTCCCCCTTATATTTATAGGATCCGGATTGCATCCAGCGACTATATAAAAATTCAATTCGATTTTAAAACTACATTATTATTTTAAATTTATGATTTCTTACATTTTTATTTTTAGTAAGTATAAATATTTATATATAATAAACTAATGCTTTATTTTGTTGTACACGTAATAAAAACATTCAAACGCCCGGTGTAAATTTCAAATTAACAGAAGATATGTTAACTGAGAATTTTTGATGCAATGTATGGAAAGTGACAGGTAATAGAAAATAAATTTTTGCTTGATGTAACTTATTAAAAAGAACAAATTACTGCGCGAAGTGATAAATTTCATTACACGAAAAAGAAATACGTAGAAGAACGAAAGAAAATAATAGTGACAGCAGCACCCAGTATTCCGAGGTCGTCTCCGTCCCAAGTACTGATCGGGCCCGACCGTACTTTTTTTTACATGAAAATTCATTTACAAAAAAAGAAAGTTATTACAAATACTATATTTACATAATTTTCGGTTTAACAATTATTAAACAATAGTTATATGTATATACATTTCGTGGGTTATATTTACAGTTTTCATTTGGATGGAGTTATGATACAAAATTTATTAAGCAGTTCTAGTCTGTAGTTATTTCAAATATTTTTATATTTTTCATCTGATAAGTGGCTCCTGTAAACATATGAAATATGCTTTAACCTGTAATATAAGCGATATTTGTAGTTATTGATAGTTAGCTTTGTTTCCAAATCTGCTTTCATTTCTGTTTAGCCAGATAGTGTATCTGGTTTCGCATATAATAATGCTACACTTTTTGCATAGCACTGTGCTATGGAATAAGGCTTTTTGCTCAGTTATTAGTATTTTTCACAGTTGTCTATCACTTTCATTATCTTTTCCTATATGGATTTTGCTGGTTTACATTTATAGAACAGTTGTTTCTTAGTTTCAATTTTTCCACACGTTTTGCATTTGGATTATTTTCCTTTGCTTATTCCGCATTTTAACGAAATCTCCTGTAGGTAATATTTCATGAGTTAGCATCCAATTCATCGTCCTGCTGGTCGGTACCATATATATAAAATTAATGTGCTGTTATATTATTTCATAGCTTTTTGTGTGATTCTTAATCACCACATGGAGTGGTTCTTTATATTCAGTCAGCAGTGCTTCGTATATCGATTTGCAGCTCGCATTTTTCCAGTTAAAATCAGGGTGTTTGATCTAAAAACTTTTAAATATTCTTATTAAATTTCTGTAAAATTGTGGCGTAATCCATCCCCTCGAGGATCGATTGTTGTGTAGCTCTTTATTTAAGTGCCGAAGATGAAATCTAAGCAGTAACGTGCAGTGGGATTCCAGATATTTTGTCGCCATTTATAAGGTCTTTTATACGGTCTAAGTGCAAGGCATTTATTTTAAGTTGTATACTAATAGCATTGACACCACCTTCTCCAGTTTTATTTCTCATTATAGTTCTTTTTATTTTGTCGGACTTGTTTTTCCATATTAGTCTGTATCCTATCGTTTCGAGTTTTTTCAAACTATTCGTTGGAATATTTCTCGGAGTGCCGATATAAGTAAATTTACTGCACATCTTTACGTTAATGATTTTAGCTCTGCCTATTGTACTGATGCCCCGTTGTTCGTTAGCTTGAGCAATATGCTTACACTTTTCTAATTTCTTATTGATCTCTTCTTCGATGTTGTATTTCCCAAAGTAGGCGCCCAGAATTTTAATGTTGTCAGTCCACGTTAGGCCCCCATGAGAGTATATAAATTTATTTACCCAGACTCCAATTTTTATTCCTATTGTTTTAGATGGGTTAATAATAAGTCCCGANTATAGCATGAATAAATGTATTTTTAGTAATATTAATACGTAAATATGCTATAAAATAAATGAAAAAATATTTATATTACAAAAAAAAATCGCTAAATAAAAATTTTTGAGTCGACAAAACACCACCTGGACACAAATATGTGAAACAGATGGTAGACAACACACTACCGTTAAGTGGTGGCATTTGTTGCCAAAAATTTTCATTAAAATCGATTTTTATTAGGGTAATGACGAATTGATACCCCAGTACATCGTTATAAAAAAGGGGGGACAACAGTTCGCGACCCCGGTCATTTAATGTGCCTCCATATTATTTTATAGTTTCTTGTAGGATTCTTAATCACTACAATGGGGTGGTTATTTGTATTCAGTTAGGAGTGCTTTGTAGATCGATTTGCAGTTTGTTTTTTTTCTGGTTGAAGTCTGGGTGGTTAGTCTGGAAGCTTTTAAAGATTTTTATCAGATTTTCGTAATACTGTGGCACATTCCATCTACTTGGGGATCGATTATTATCCAGATTTTCATTTAAGTGCAGAAGATGGAAATCTAACCAGTAATGTGCAGTATGATATTACTTTGTATCCTATAGTTTCAAGCTTTTTCAGACTATCTATAGGAATTATTTGTCATGGTGCTGATATATATAAATTTACTGCACATTTTTCTATTATAGATTTTAGCACTTTATGTTATGCTGATGTCCCTTTGTTCATTTGCTTGGGCAATATGTTTAGACTTTTGTAGTTATTTATTAATAGCCTCTTCGATGTTGTATTTCCCAAAGTATGCGCCCAGAATTTTAATGTTGGCCTCCACGGTTAGGCCTCCATGAGGATAGAATGGTTTATTTATTTAGCTTCCAATTTTTATTCCTATTGTTTTAGATGGGTTAATAATAAGTCCCGACGCTCTTTCAAAACGTTCAATTACATGGAAGAGATGTCTTACGCTTTTCTAGTCACTGCACATCACCGGTAGGTCATTGGCATAAGCCACACATTTAAAACTTTTCTTTTCGGGTGGTACTCTAATCCCGTTTATGTGCTTGTTTTCGTTAATTGCTCTTATCAGTGGATCAAATGCTAAAGTAAACAGTGTCATTGACAGTGGGCAACCTTGCCTCACTGATCTTTCTACCCTGAATGTGTCCGAGAAATTACCATTTATTATTATCCTGCTACTAATATTTTTATAGATAATTCTTATCGTTTTAGTGAAGCATTTGCCGAAGTTAAAATTATCAAGCACGTGCAGCATGTAACTGTGTGATATTCGGTCGAAAGCATGGTCCATATCAATAGATATTATGCATCCCGGCGATTGTTTTTCGTTCATATAATCTGTGATATTTCTTAGATGATGGATGTTGTCCTGAATTTTTCTTCCTTTGACGGCGCATGACTGTTCTATAGAAGTAATATCCGGTAATACCTGTCTTAAACGATTCGTCATAATTTTTGTTATTATTTTATAATCACAGTTAAGAAGCGATATTGGCTTGTAGTGTTTCAACTTGGTAGGGTTTTTTATTTTTGGAATGAGCTTTATTATACTTTCTTACATGCTACTGGGGAGTCCGTGTTTGAGGCTGTAGTTTATCATTTTTACAAAGTTGGTCATAAAATGTTGGCTGCATGTTGTATAGAATTCTTTTGTGAGGCCGTCACTTCCGGGAGCTCTGTTGTTGCTCAGACTGTTAATTGCCTTGATACATTCATCCTGTCACGTCATCTTCGAGCATTTGCTGTTGCTGCTCCTGTATTTTCGGCAAATCGTGCGTGAACTTTCTCACCGCTTCTAGCGATATTTGTTGTTTTGAGTATAGTTTTTCGAAGAAAGCCCTACATTCGTTCAAAATTTCTGTTTGGTCTGTTAGTAATTGAATATTAGCCCTATTCAACTTTGTAATGTCATTTTTTTCTGTAGTTGTTTTTTTCAATTTGAAAGAAATATTTCGTGGGTTTTTCATTGCTTTCAATTGTTTTTATCCTTGATTGGATTAAGGCCCCTTCTGTGTGTTTTCTCTCTGCTAGGTTAATTTTTTCTTTGAGAGTGACTATTGTTTCTTCGTCTGACTATTTATATTGTTCATAGTGCTTCTTAATTTTGCTTTTAGCGAGTTAATTTCCTTTTTCTTGTTACTTTTTCTTTCTTTTCATTTTTGAATAATAAAGTATTTAGAGTCTAGTTTAAATCTATCCCACCATTTCCTTATGTGAGATTCTATGTTTTTCTGGTGATTTCTGGTAAAAACTTTAAAGCTGTTACTGAAATTATTTTCTTTTAATATAGAGGCATTGTATTTCCAGTATTCTCTTCCTTTTTTAGGGATATCGTTGGGGAGTATGTTCGCGGTGACCATCTGATGATGATCAGAATAAGAACAGAGTATTATATCAGTTGGTTTAAAGTGTATTTTTAGCTTTTTCGAAAGTAATATTTTATCATCGCTGGTGCTGCATTCGGCAGTAATGTGTGTGAATTCCAGAGTGTCGGGATGCTGATCTCTCCAGATGTCAGTTAGCATATAATCAGTCATAATGGTTTTCAACTGTTCTGCTGTTCTATTGGAAGTGTTTGGGTCACTGCCTTTTTTATCCCTCTTTGCATTCAATATGCAGTTCCAATGTCCTGCCATTATTAAATAGTTATACCCCATTTTCACATACTTGTCGATATTCTAGAAAAAGATTTCTCTCATGTGCCCATCCGTCGGCGTGTAGACACTTATTATACGGAATCTTTTGTATATTTTAACATCAATTTTACAAATTCGACCCTCGGCATCATAACAAAAACATTTCGAGACGTACTCAAAGCCAGCCGTCTCGAAATGTTTTTGTATAAATATTGCTGTTCCACTGCTTTATTGAGTACCGTACGACCAAAAACAATTATATTTACTGTTTACTTTTCTCTCAATTTCGGTGGCACTGGTTTTATTAAATACACGTGTTTCCCGTACGAGTATTACATCGAAGTTACTATGACGGAGATTCCGCAAAAATACATTGGTTCCACGTTTCTTCAGACTATTTATGTTAATGCATCTTAGATTCAGCTCCATCTTTGTCGCATTTAAAAAAGAATAACCCAGTTATTTTCCTATTATGCAATACTCAGGTTTAAGCCACATGACTTTTATATTCAGCAGGGATATCTACATCTGCTGTGTCTTCTGTCATTATATCTATCCAGTTGGATAGGTTTTGAAAGCCTTCATTGCTGATATCTAAATGTTCACACTCCATATCCATGTTGTTTCCTATATTTGAATGCTCATTATTTTTTACTGACTTGTCTGAAAGTGAGGTTTTTTTTATTCTTTTACTTGAGTTCTTGTCATGACAAGTTACAAGGAGGCCTCCTACAACGCTGTAGATACGTTTCTTGAAAATACTGCGTTGTGGGAAATTGCGTTATAGGAGACACTAACTCAACACAAAAACTGGGATTTGGTTCTAAAACGAGAAAAACTTGGCGTTTGAATGGCGGTTTTTGAATTTTTCAAACCAGCCATTGGTAGCCACGAATTTAACACTGGTTTCATCAGCTGACCTGTGGCGTAGCGTAGTGGGGCGGCAAAATTTCACAATAAATAATAATTTCTTGTAAAAATTTGAACCATTTCATTTCATATTTTTGTCGCACCTACGATTTGGACCGATTGAAATGAGCACGGAATTGTTCATTACTTATTCTGTGACAAAACTGAATTTTAGTCTTTTAAATTGAGATACCTAAATAAGGGGGCAGCGAAATTTTCCTCCGCCCCATGCGGCTGACACCCAAACTACACCACTGCAGCTGACGACTGTCCCATTTGTTTTAAAATTTAAATAATCAAATATTTATAAGGCTTTGTGTTTAAGTGCAGTCTTATTTAAAGGCAACCGTTTGTTGTTCATATCTTCTACCCATAATATTAGCGCTTGTTCATTTTTTACACTATAGGTACTCTCGGACTAGCAACATTTTTCGCAAGAATAGATGATTCGGATGTGACCAAATTTCTAATCTTTTCTCCCGATTGTATAATTGACCGAATAGTCGACTCATTTAAATTAAAATGCCTATTAATATCAGGTATCCGCTCTTGATTTTTAATTTGGTCCAAAATTTCTATCTTCGAAGAGTTATAAATTTCCTTTTTAACGACGGTCCTTTCTTTTCATTCGGCATTGTTATGGCTAAAATTTTTTCAAGCAGTCTTGTGGACAGTAAAACTCTCAAAAAATAACTTTTCTTCACTATGTTGTTAAAAATATACACCCAATAGAAGTTTATACTGTATTTTGGATTAGTTTTGCTGTCCCCACTTATTGAAACAGTATGATGGAAAATTTAGTGATATATTTGAGTGTTTACGGTAACTGATGCACATCTGTCTATTAACTGGTCTTCCCCTGAAACTTTCAAGGGAATAAACAACACGCCAACGGCAACAAACAGCTGTTTTCAAGGACATTTAGTTCTGTATGCCGAATTGCGGTTCGTATCACATGGTCCGTTGCGATTTTTCTGTTACGTGAAAGATAATTCGTTTCTAAATACCGTAAACTGCGTTGCAAAAGAACCACGTTGTAAGAAAATTACCGCATTTTTCCAATTGCATTGGAGCGAAAACGCGTTGTAAAGGTACTGTGTTGTAGGAGGCCTACCTATATTATTTAATTTTGTATTGCTACTAATTTCCGAGTTTGCCAATGTGTTACTTGTGATATTTTTTCATCTTTAGCCTCCTTCCCGTTTGTACTAGTTTGAACCCCTCCGTGTTGTTTATTTTCTCGGGTTTGTCAGTACTTATTTCCGGTCCATTTGTTTCATTGTTTTCTTGCTGTAAATTCACTTTTGTTTCTACCCTTTTACTATTGTCGCTTCTATACAGAGCCGTAACTAGGCAGGTGCAACAGGTGCACCCGCACAGGGCCCACTCGAAAGGAGGGCCCAAACTGCTGTTCACAAGAAATTATATTTTTAAATTTTAAATTTTTCCGCCTTTCTACAGAGCGGTTTGGCGATTACATTTCGCCTTACTTAGACCCTAGATGTCTGCTCACCAGTGTTCCCAACTGTGGCGACTTTTAGAGGGACGTAGTGAGGTAGCGGAGACCTCAGACAAATCAGCCAAAAGTAGCGACTTTTGAGATTTTTTAATTTATTTTTTGAGAAATTTAAATTTATGTTTATAGTTTTCAAATTTACAGATTTTTCTCTACTTTATAGAGCTCTCTGGCAACTACTAATATTATTACGATATACAAAACTGTATTTCTAGATTTTTCTACAGTGTGCAGAGCTAGAAATCTGTAAAGGTAACATTTTGTAACAAAAATAAATCTGCCCGAGGATTTTTTTAAAATTACTAAATTGAAAACGGTAACTCCCGAATAAAATCTTAGTCTCGAGGTTGTAAAAGGCGTGCAGAAATTCTGACATCATTTTTTGCTTTATAGTGGTACGCATATGTGGTGTATACCTGAACGGCGGATTAAGCGGTAAGCGAACTATGCGGGCGCGTAGGGCCCCGAAGGGGCTCCCGCAGTCTTTAAAATGCTACTGAAAAAAGGGATTGCGAAAACGCAGAAGATAGAAATAGTCCAAAAAAACGCTTCGATATATATAGATACATGGAAGTAATAAATGATATAGCTTTATGGCCAACAATATTAACAGATGCTATTATTGATCATATTCTTAAAACAAACCAAAAAGTATAGAAAAGGGATTTCTTAATAAACGAAAAAAAAGAGTTAAGATAATGGAAATAGATAAAACACCAGATGAAGGAAGTAACTTGACACCCGAAAAATTATTTAAAATACAAATTTACAGTGTTCTTGACACTCTATTGTGTCAAATAGATTGGCGTTATGAAAAAATGAAAACTATCTGTGACGATTTTTGCTTTCGCTGTGGCTGGTCTTTACAATGCATGAGTTTGCTGATTTAAAAAAATCGGCTGCAGATCTCGCTATTAAATATAGCAAAGATTTAAAAAAGTACGAATTCACAAGTGAAATTGAAAGTTTTAATTTTGAAGTAACGACTCTTATACAAAATATAGAAACTGCATCTCCGCTTAATATTCTACAGGTTCTTCATGATTTTGGTTTAATTGAGTCTTACCCAAATATCACTGTCAATGTCGCTTTTCGAATATTTCTAACTCTTCCCGTTTCTATTGCTTCGTGCGAGAGAAGTTTTAGCAAGTTAAACTTAAAAATTATTTAAGATTAACTAGCGGACAAAAACGATTATCCAATATTTCTATTATTTCAATAGAATACAATATCGTTAAAAATATTAATTATGAAGGTGTAACAAAGCCAGAAAAATTCAATTAAAATAAATCTTATTGAAAATCTATTGTAATGTATTTGTTTTATTATTTTCCCAAAACCAAATAAATTAAGGGGCCTAAATGCAAATTCTTGCACAGGGCCCAGGAATGGCTAGTTACGGCTCTGCTTCTATATTGTATTTCCGTTGCAGATTTCCTCAGGCGAGAGGCATACGTCGGTCCTACACAAAGCATGGTGTCATGGCCGAAATTTTTGCATTTAGAACAAAAGGGAGTAGAACAATTTTTCTTGATATGACTGGTTTGACTACATCTTAAGCATCTCAGTAGGCGATTTTTTATCACTAATAAGGCTGGAAAATTACATAATATAAACGTATGCGGAAGCATATCGACATTAAACCCTGTTTTTAATTTTAAAGTTACCGGTCTTTTGCCGCTCAAAATATGTTCTAGACCCAGCTCGTTTGATTTTTTTTCTTTCTTATTTCAATTTTATCACAGAATTTTTCTAGTATACTCCTTAAATAACTATCTGGTACTTATAGTGGTAACCAGTGTACTTTTCCCTCAACAAAATTTTCAATTACTGATTTTATGACGCATTTACTACCCAAAACTTCGATTTCTTCGAGATTCAAGATTAAACTTTTTACCTTCTCGTTGTTTACAGTTAATATCCATTTCCATTTTTGTTGTAGCGGTGCAAGTCCAATATCTTTACTGTCGATCGTATCTTGTAGCCCCGAAACAAAGTCCTTTTGTGTAAATGACCAGAAGCACGTGGCAATTCTAACAATACAGATTTACTAAAATCAAGTAAATTTTCCATAGCTACTTACTAATTAATTTGAAATTTACTCAAAAAGTAACGAAGGATTGTAATTACAATAATATAATAGTTTATTAATACATATTCGGTTACAAAATAAGCAAAATCACAAATATAGAGCATACAGTGAACGAAGCTAGGAGCTAGTCAAAAACATGTCTTGCCCCTAGGCCCGACGCTGCTTGACTTCGGTGATCAGACGAGAACCGGTATTTTTAGTGTGGTATGGCCGCTGTCAAAGGAAAACCGCCTTCACAGCATCACTTATGCATATTCGTATGCAATTCGCTTATCGAATACTGCTTTCTGCCCTTCTTCCCATTCCCAATACTTATTACATTAACATCACAACTTGGTTCATTTACACTTTATATAATCTTTATATATAAAATACATTATACATTTTATGATATGAGTTCACAATTACGTTACTGTCATGAGTAATACAAGTATTCTTTTTCATTACCTTGGCTTGAAGCAGGACCATTTGTTACTGGGTTTTTTTTGAATTACAATAATATAATACTTTTTTTACATATATTCGGTTACAACTACTTACTTTTTGTGACCTAATACATAAAGTATCATATTTTAATACAGAGACTTTTGCAATTATTTCTGTGCGAGTAGGAGCTACCATCTCTTACAATTATTATCCCAGTCTCTGTCCATTTTTGGTGGTTCTTCCAATTATCAAAATTTGTATGATAGTACACAGTTTCGATTAATTGATTCAAGCTACTTATACATTTTTATAACGTTGTTGTTTGCGTGACCTTTGTAAAATACGCCGAATATCTACTCCTCCATATTGAGTCGATTACTAATGATTATCGAAATCATCTGCTCCGAGTATCTGTACATTTCTAGTCTACGTACTTCTCCAATAGTAAATGGAATATAAAGGCTACTTTTTTCCCTTAGGACTTTCCAAATTTTAGAGGTAAGGTCGCACTCAAATATTGCGTGCCGACTGGTTTCGGATTTGTTACAAATCAGGCACTTGCTGTTGTTTTGCAGGTTCTTATTCGTTTTCCATTCGTTCGTCTGAAGACAGCTGTGATAAATCCTCCAGTAAGTACTTTTTGCTCTGTTGAGGATCGGCAATTTGAATACAGTGTCTATTATTTTATTGTTTAACAATTGTTGGTCGAGCCCTATTACCTGGGGCTTGGCTATTAAAATATCTGCTAGCATCCAATAAAGTTTCTGGGGCTTCGTGGTAAAGATCGTCTCGTCATTAAAATAATTAGTTAGTTTATAGCAATGTATTACTTCTTTTAATAGCATTGATATTCTGTATCTTTTTTCTAATATTTCAGTGCTTACAATTAAGTTTGGAATTAACGGTTGCAATAGACTTTTCGTTATAGGTGTCCAGAGCGAGTATTTGTATAGGTTATTGATTAATAATTAAGGTAATTCTACTAACAATGGCTTTTAGAGATACGTCTATTAAGGCCAGACCCCCCATTTTTAGTGTCATTATGGATCGTCGATCTTCTTATCGGTTCGTAGCTAGAAGACCATATGAATTTTGCTGTTAATCTGTTGATTCTTTTTGCCGCAACTTTTGTTAGAGGTTGCGTTTTCAACAAAAACCAGAAAGGCATTAGAATTTTAGTGTTTGCTATTTTTGCTTTTCAAAACAGTGAGAGATTTCTTCCACTCCAACAGAATACAGCTCGGCCAGGAATAGTTTCTACACTTACAGTTAGTGTATGCATTTATGAATTTTCTATTTCACTGTTCCTGTTATCGAGGATACTCTTATGATTAGTGGATTTCTCTGCCCAAGTTATTATTTATTCTGTTGCTTTGTCCTTTTATGTAAATATGTTCGTATAACTGTCTTTTATAATTGTTTTTTTCTTTATTTTTATCATTTCACAATTTTCTTTATTACAATGTTCAGCTACCGCCGAATTTGCATAATTACCTTTTATCGCTCTGATTTTTAATATATGATGTTTTTAATTTTCTTCTTGTCTCTTCTATGTATGTTCTTTTTTGTCTGCAGCTGCAATCAAATAAATAAACTACATCNATGGTTCCCAATTAGTGGTACGCGTACCCCCAGGGGTACGCGTACCACTAATTGGGAACCACTGGTGTAGATTATTGATTAAGGTAATTCTACTAATAATGGCTTTTAGAGATACGTTTATTAAGGCCAGTCCCCCATTGTTAGTTTCATTATGGATCTTCGATCTTCTTATTGGTTCGTAGCTAGAGGACCATATGAATTTTGCTGTTAATCTGTTGATTCGTTTTGCTGTAACTTTTGTGAGAGATTGCGTTTTTAACAAAAACCAGAAAGGCATTAGAATTTTTCCTATTTTTGCTTTTCCAAACAGTGAGAGATTTCTTCCACTTTAGCAGAATACAGCTTTATTAATTTTTTGGATTATTTCGTTCCATTGCTCAGTGGTATTCTTCCCTGTTGTCGTTCCAAGGATTTTTAATTCTGGTATTTTAAAACCGTGCTAGTAGTTATTAGTAGTAATTCAAACACAAATTATTATTGCATTTACTTTCAGGCACTTGGCAATTTTTATCATCAAATTTTATTTAGTTGACTAAATAAGATTTGATGATAAAAATTGCCAAGTGCCTGAAAGTAAATGCAATAATTTGTGTTTGAATTACTACTAATGGTTGGTTGGTTGGTTGGTTAGTTAATTTTTATTGGCACAGAAGCCATGCAGGCTATACTGCGCCATGACACATGGTATGATTGAAGGTACAAAATACAGTAAATAGGAAAACACATATATACCGAACAGTTTAACCATTAAAAGGCCAATGATAATATATATATATAATCTAAAATATAATAAATAAATAAATAAACAACAACAAAAAATAAATAAATAAACAACAAAAAATATATACAATAATTTAAATATGCACCATGAAGTAAATAAAACTATACAATAATAAAATCATCATATTTCTCTATACATATTAATGACTTTCAGAAAGTCCAGTATATTATCCAGATTTGGCCTCTGGCCCAAAATGTCTCTAAAGCTTGCATTTCCGAAATGCTGTCTACGAATCTGATCAAAAGCAACACAGTTGCAAAATATGTGTTTAACACTTACAGCACAGTTGCAGTGCTGACATACTGGTTCGTCATCTCCCTTCAAAAGGTATTGATGAGTCAGTCGTGTGTGTCCAATTC
>NW_019385476.1:211406-224006 GCF_000671375.1 Centruroides sculpturatus | reverse complement strand
GATGAGTCAACCGAGTATGCCCAATTCTCAAACGAGTAAGAATTACTTCAGATCTCCTGTCATACTGTTTATTATGTGTCCAATTTTCTATATTTGGCTTGATCTCATGTAGTTTATTGTGGACTTGTGCATTCCACACGTTTTGCCATTTCTCTGCTAGTCGTTTTTTAACTACTAGCTTCAAATCATCTCCTTCAATACGCATTATATGCTGTAAAGGAGTAGCTGACTTTGCAGCTGCGTCAGCTTCTTCATTCCCTTTTATACCTACGTGGCCTGGGACCCAACAAAATTTTACAAAGAAATTACTCGCAGTAAGATGGCAAAACAATTTGCGAATTTTAATCACTATAGAGTGAGAACTAGGTTCACATGAAATCAAAGCCTGAAGTGCACTAACTGAGTCAGTGTAGGTTGGTTTGTTAAGGTTTTTTGGCACAAAGCCATATAGGCTATGCTGCGCCATGTTAAATGGTAAAATTAAAAAGGTCATATATACATATATTAAAAATTAATAACAAATAACAATAACAAACATATACAACACTAACAATAAATAAAAACAAGGTATATAAAAGTATAGATAAATGAATAGGTAAATAAATAAATATTCAAATTTGTTTATAAAAATTAGTGACTTTCAGAAAGTCTAGTAAATTATTGACATTTGGCCTTTGGCCAAGGATTTCTGTCAGACAAGCATTTCCGAAATATTGTCTACGCCTTGTCTTGAAAGCAGAGCAATTGCACAGCATGTGTTTTACACTTAGGGTGCAGTTGCAATACTCACATACTGGCTGGTCTTCACCCTTCAAAAGGTATAAATGAGTCAACCGAGAATGCCCAATTCTCAAACAAGTAAGAATTACTTCAAATCTCCTGTCATAATGTTTGTTACGTGTCCAATTTTTTATATTTGGCTTGATCTTGTGTAGTTTATTGTGGATTTGTGCATTCCACATGTTTTGCCATCTCTTTGCTAGTCGTTTTTTAACTACTAGCTTCAAGTCACTTCTTTCGAGACACATTTCATGCTGTGAAGGACTAGCTGCCTTTGCAGCTGCATCAGCTTCTTCGTTTTCTCTTATGCCAACATGCCCAGGTACCCAACAAAATTTTATAGAGAGATTCCTCGTAAAAAGATGGCAAATAAGATTATGAATTTTAATCACTATAGAG
Organism: Centruroides sculpturatus; assembly: GCF_000671375.1. Taxonomy (NCBI): domain Eukaryota; kingdom Metazoa; phylum Arthropoda; class Arachnida; order Scorpiones; family Buthidae; genus Centruroides; species Centruroides sculpturatus. The sequence goes on along the minus strand of NW_019385476.1, from coordinate 222,827 downwards.
TGGGGAACTAGGTTCGCACGAGATCAAAGCCTTGAGTGCACTAACAGAGTCGGTATAGATCACACAGCAACGATGACCTTTCCTATTTACATGCTATAAGGCTAAATAAATAGCATGCAACTCTGCAGAAAAGATGGAGGAATTTAATGCAATTTGTTTTGCCACGATTTCATCCTGGCAGACGAAAGCTGAGCCAACGTAATCATCAGATTTAGATCCATCTGTATAAATAGGAATTAAATTCCTGTTTCTATGTTGAATTTCTGCAAAGTGCTGTCTATAGACGTAGTCAGGTGTGGATTCCTTAGGAAATTGCTTTAGGCTAAGGTGAACATTTATCACAGGAGTTGACCAAGGTGATACACTACAGACCTCTAGCTGTGAAATGTTGCCTGTATCCAGGTCAATCCTGCTGCTCACATTCTCCATTCTTATGGCGAATAAAGGGACACTACTTCGGCGAGCTTCAAATAATCTTTTCAGCTGAGTATCTAATACTATACAATCAACTGAAGGTTCACTAAAGGACTTTTGTTTTATATAATAAAATAGAGACAACTGTTCTCTCCTAAGATATAGTGGAGGCTCATAAGCATCCACATACAGACTTTGTACAGGAGAAGTTCGAAAAGCACCAGTGCACAAACATAGTGCTTGATGGTGGATTGGATCCAGCATCCGAAGAGTAGATTCTCGCGCTGACCCATAAACAATGCATCCGTAGTCCAGCTTTGAGCGGACAAGGGCCCTATAAATCCTGAGCATAGAAACTTTGTCTGCTCCCCAGGATGAGCAGCACAGTACCTTTAAAAGGTTCAAAGATTTTAGACATCTACTCTTCAAATTGCGCAAGTGCGGCAAAAACGTTAGTTTATGGTCAAACAAAACACCCAAAAATTTTGCCTCATTCACCATTGGGATTTTGACCCCATTTAAGTAAATTTCGGGATCCAAGTGCAACCCACGCTTTGGCAGAAGTGGGTGCACGAGGTCTTCTCAGTGTTAAAACTAAAACCATTGGTCTTGGACCAATGGTCTATGCGATTTAGGGAGGTTTGCAGTTGTCTCTCAATGAAACTCATGTTGCTAGACTGGCAAGAGATCTGAAAGTCATCCACATACAAAGTGTGTTTCACACTGGGAGGAAGACACTTAGCTATGCTATTAATTTTAATTAGGAACAGAGTCACACTCAAAATGCATCCTTGAGGAACACCTTCTTCTTGGACAAAAGATCTAGATAGTGTGTTGCCCATCCTAACTTGGAATCTTCGATTCTGCAGGAAGTTTTTTTATAAAAACTGGCAAATTACCCCGCAGTCTAAATTCATGTAAATCACGAAGTATTTCGTAACGCCAGCAGCGATCATAGGCCTTTTTTATATCAAAGAAAACAGACACTAAGTGCTGTCGTCTAACAAACGCTTCGCGTATGGATGTTTCAAGTTTTACTAAATTGTCCGTGGTACTTCTGTTCCTACGAAATCTATTCTGATGTGGTGAAAAGTAGTTTTTTTTCCTTTAGGAGGAACATCAGGCGTCTGTTTACCATCCTCTCAAAGAGTTTTCACAGGCAACTTGTTAAAGAGATTGGTCTGTAATTAGAAGGATTCTTCCGGTCTTTACCGGGTTTTGGGATAGGGATAATAATTGATAGTCTCCAAGAGTCAGGAAAAGTATTTTCTGTCCATATTCTGTTAAACAGATGCAGGAGATTAGAGAGGGAATTGTTTGACAGATTTTTAATCTTGCTGTAGTGGATTTTATCCGGGCCTACAGCACTATTCCCTGCACGAGAAATCACTGTTTGTAATTCGATTCTAGTGAATGGCACATTATATTCCTCATTAGATGAGGAGTAAAAGTTTAAATACTGTTTTTCTCTTTGGGCTTTATAAGCTTGAAAATTCCTTGAATACACAATATTGCTGGATGAAGCAGAAAATGTTTCACCCAATAAATCAGCAATACCATGTATATTGCTGATTATTGTGCCATTATTTTCCAGCATGGACAGAGAGTGAGAAGCATATTTCTCATTAATTTTATGGATTTTATCCCAGACTGCTGTTGAGCTAGTGGAAGATGTTATGCTTGAAACATACTTTCTCCAAGAATCCCTTTGGCTTTGCCTTCTTATCCTTCTGGCATTTGTTTTTGCTTTTTGAAAAGCGACCAAATTTTCAGCAGTGGGGTATCTTCTAAAAATCCCCCATGCTTTCTTTTGTGCTTTAAATGCTGCCTCACAATTCTGGTTCCACCATGGTTTCTGATGCTTTGGATATATGGTTGATGTTATCCCCATTGTTTTTTGTGCTGCTTCAATGATACTAGAAGTGACAACCTCAACTGCATTGTTAATATCTGCAGTATTGACCATTTCCTCAGTGATGTTAGCTAAAGAAGAAAAGGCAGGCCAATCTGCCGTTTCAAGTTTCCAGCGTGGTGGACGAGCTGTTTCACAGCTTTCTCTGCCTCGATATTTTAGAAATATTGGGAAGTGGTCACTAGAGAGTGGATTACATCCAACCTCCCATGAAAATGCTGAAAACAGGTTTGGACTTGCTAATGAAAGATCAATTGCAGTGAATGTCCTTGTTGGGGCATGGAAGTATGTCACTTCTCCAGTATTAAATAAATATATTTCCTGGTTGCCGATAAATCTCTCAATGGTTCTGCCTCGACGATTGATGTCGAGACTGCCCCACATGGGATTGTGGCCATTGAAATCACCTAGTAAAAGATATGGAGTTGGCAGCTGTTCAACTAATGTATCCAATTCATCCTCATTCACTCTGACATCTGGTGGCAAGTATATAGAACAAACTGTAACAGTTACTCCGATAGAAATTCTGACTGCCACAGCTTGCAGATCAGTGGTTATTTGTACCGGCAAGGATGGGAAGTGATTGGAAACCAGAATAGCCACACCTCCACTGGCACGGTTGTGGCTATCATCATCCTTGCGGTATAGATCGAATCCTTTTAAAGAAATATTTTCTCCAGGTTTTAGATGGGTTTCCTGGAGTGCCACGCAGAGAGATTGAGTAGATGATGTCAAGTGTTTAATGTCAGAGAAGTTGTTGCGGAAACCACGACAGTTCCATTGGGTTATTTTATAACCCATTATGTGTTTGAGGCAGCATTCTTTGTGAGATTATCTCTCTTTAATCTAACCGGGGGTTTTTCTTTTGGAGGTGATATTGGTTTTGTCACCTTTTGATTAGTCTCTTCATCAGAGATATAAGAAAACTCACTCATAGAGTGGGCTTCTGATTTTTTACATTTAGAGAGAGCTGCTTTTACTCTCTGCTTGTTTAGTGGGTTCTTACTAGCCTTGTTAGAACCCAGGTTTTTTGTTATTACCCCTGTTTTAGGTAGGGGTGTTTTTGCTTTTAAACTCTCCTTTTCTGGTGTTTCTTTTCGTGGAATCATTAAACATTTCGCATGCCTGGTAAGGGATTCCTTTGGGGAGACAGAAATGTCGGTTTGAACTCCACATGTTTTTGTGGACTTCAAAGCCGCAGCGAATGTCTTTTGTTTTAGTGGTGCACTTGAAGTGACCATTCGGCGCGCCTCTGGGTAAGGTAAGTTGTTTACTGTTTTCACCCGTTGTATCTCCTTTTCTCTTTGCCATGCAGGGCATTTTCGGGAGTAAGAAGGATGGGCATCTTTGCAGTTAACACAGCATGGGGTACTGGTACACTCAGTACTCTCGTGACCTTCAGTCCCACACTGTGCACATACGCTCTTGCCACGGCAGGATGTCTGTGAATGTCCAAACCGCTGGCATTTGAAACAACGCAGCGGATTTGGAACGTACGGACGGACAGGGCAGCGCAGATAACCTGCTGTAATAAAAGATGGCAATGTCGGCTTGTTAAAGGTGAGGATTAAATGTTTAGTTGGTATTAACTTGCCATCCCGACGAATGGAGATACGTCGGACAGCAGTAACACCTTGGTCTGAAAGGCCAATCTGAATATCTGATTCATCTTCAGACATCAGATCAAACTCAGATATCACACCACGTGAAGAGTTCAAACTTCCATGTGGTGTGACTGTGACTTCAATGTCTCCCAATTTCTTTGCAGCTAAAAGTTTTGCCGACTGTTGAGGTGAGGCAGTTTCTACAAGTAGGTCTCCTGACCTCAATTTTTGCGTTTTTTTCAGGTGCCCGATCGTTGATTCAAATAACTTCTGAATCAAAAAAGGGGAACATTTTGACAAAGGTTTTTCCCCAGTAGCATGCACTATTAAGTAGGATGGCTGACTGGCAATATTTTCATTGATGTTTTCTGGTTTGTCTGTATTTTTTGGAGATTTATGATCCATGATTAAATAATAATATTTCAGCTCCTAGTGACCCCACCCACCACGTGGCCCAACAAGGGGATGCCGTCACATGGGAGACTCCCATAGACCGTCACACCAGTGTTTCCCAGGAGCTATACCCTCACAATGCAGTCAAGAAGAGCACATGTTGACTGACATGTCTGCCCGGCCTGCATCGATCAGTTGACTCCAAGCCGAGGTCAAGAATGATTCAACGACCAGCCGATTGACTCAAACGGAACCTGATTTGAGCCTCTTGTTTATTTGAAGCAGGGGCCAAAGCATTGTGTTGGGGACGTTATGTTGCCCCTCAACTACCAGGATCTCCCTTTCCGGCATATCGGACACCACGCACAGCAAACACGTGGGTGGGTGTTCAGATCCCAGAGATGGTAAAGAAGAGTTACTAAACCATCTGTGGGAGGTCCCCTCACCACGGACAGGAACCCACATTGAGGGGAATTACTACTAACGATTTTTAAGTTTATGTTATTCCAAGTAAAGCCACTATAAGTATTAGGTAAGTCAGTCCATGCTCCAATCCAAAGACCTTTACATTTGTTTGGATTGATTGCTGTACTTGAAGCCTGTTCAAACTGGTTAGAATAAGAGTAATGTCGTCAGCGTATGACAAATATTTAATTTCTATTTTACCTTTATTGTTGGGTATGGATTTTAGTATACACAGGCATTCGTTATATGTAATATCTTCATTTAAGGAGCTTCTTCTGTTGGGCAACAGTACAGGCAACAGAGGAATAAAATTTTTTTGCATTTTTGGAATGGTATTGTTTCTTGGAAAACAGGCTTTTGGAGTATCAATAATTCAGATATACTGACTGTATCGTCTTCGTTGTCTGCTTATAAAAAGTAAAATAATTAAGGAATTAAACACAAATGGGAGTTTGTGTTTAATTCCTCAATTATTTTACTTATTATAAGCTTTCTTTCTAGTTGATAGAAGCGTTTTGTGGGTTTACGCTCCATGCTGTGGAGCTCTGCCCGAGAGCGGATGAATACCCTGCATAGCTTACTTTCCTGCATGTGCCTAAGTTCATCTTTGGCAATTTGGATGTCCTCTCTGTGACTGCCTGGGTTCATTATATTTTTCTCTACTGCTTCTTTTAGTTTATTTAATTCCCGTTGCCGTTGTTTGGCTTCTGCTTTTTGTTGCAAGCTAATTTGGATGGCAATCCAAATTAGCTCGCAACAAAAAGCAGAAGCCAAAGTTTTGAGAAATTTTCAGTTCTTGCCATCATTTAACAGGGTTCTCGTGATGTTGATCGAATAGGATCTTGGATGTAATCTCGGCAAGAAAGTCAACGTCATTGAGCAAGGAAACGTTTAGCTCCCAACGCGTGTTACTTTTTTCTATCTGTCACGATTTTCAATTTCGGCGAAGTGCTGTCTATAGATGTAGTCTGGTGTGATTTCTTTGTGGAACCGCTTTAAGCTTAGATCAACATTTATCGGTGGGGTTGACCAAGGTGGAATACTATTAACCTCAACCTGTGAGATGTTGCTTGTGTCCAGGTCAATCATGCTGCTTACATTCTCCATTTTTATGACAATAGTAGGGACACAACTTGTCCGAGCAGCAAATAACCTTTTCAGCTTAGTGTCTGAACTATTAGCTGAAAGTCTATTCAAAGATTTCTGTTTGATGTAGTAAAAAAGAGACAACTGTTCTCTCCTCAGAGATAGTGGAGGCTCATAAGAATCCACATACAAACTTTGGACAGGAGAAGTTCGAAATGCACCAGTGCACAAAAGCAAAGCTTGATGCTGGATTGGGTCCAGCATCCAAAGAGTAGATTCTCGCACAGAGCCATAAACAATGCATCCGTAGTCCAGCTTAGAACAGACAAGGGCCCTATAAATCCTGAGCATAGAAACTTTATATGATGCCCAGGATGAGCAGCACAGTATCTTTAAATAGTTTAGAGCTTTTAAATATAATTATACTCTTCAAATTGTGCACGTATGGCAAAAAGGTCAGTTTTTGGTCAAATACAACACCCAAAAATTTAGCCTCATTCACAATTGGGATTTTAACCTCATTCAGATAAATTTTGGGATCCAGGTGCAAACCACGCCTTCAGCAAAAGTGGATGCATGAAGTCTTCTCTGTGCTAAAAGTAAAACCATTGGTCTTGGACCAATCGTATATGCGATTTAGGGAAGTTTGCGTTGTCTCTCAATGAAACTCATGTTACTAGACTGGTAGATCTGAAAGTCATTCACATACAGAGAGTGTTTTACACTAGGAGGAAGACACATAGCTATGCTGTTAATTTTAATTAGGAACAGAGTCACACTCAAAATAGAACCTTGAGGAACACCTTCTTCTTGTGTGAAGAGCCTAGATACTGTGTTGCCCATCCTGACTTGGAATCTTCGATTCTGTAAGAAGTTTTTTTTAAAAATTGGCAAATTACCCCGCAACCCGAATTTGTACATATAACGGAGTATCCGATATCACCAACATCGATCATAGGCCTTCTCTATATCAAAAAACACAAACACTAAGTGCTGTCGTCTAACAAATGCTTCGCATACAGATGTTTCAAGGTTTACTAAGTTGTCCGTGGTACTTCTGTTTTTATGAAAACCACTCTGATGTGGTGAAAAGTATTCATTTTCTTTAAGAGATATATTAGACGTCTACCATTCTCTCGAAGAGTTTACAGAGACAACTTGTCAGAGAGATTGGTCTGTAGACGGATTCTTACGGTCTTTACCTGGCTTGGGAATGGGAATAATGATAGATAGCCTCCAAGAGTCGGGAAAAGTATGTTTTGTCTAAATTCCATTAAACAGATTTAGAAGGTTACTAAGGGAATTGTCTGACAGATTCTTAATCATGCAGTAATGGATTTTATCCGGTCCTACAGCACTATTCTCCAAGTTAGAGATTGCTGTATGTAATTCAATTCTAGTGAATGGCACATTATGATCCTCATTAGATGAAGAATGAAAGTTTAAATATTGTTTTTTACTTTGGGTTTTAAACCTGAAAATTCCTTGGGTACATAATATTGCTAGATGAAGAGGAAAATGTTTCACCCAATGTATCAGCAATATCCTGTATATCGCTGATTATTGTGCCATTATTTTCTAGCATAGACAGAGTGAGAGGTATATTTTCCATTAATTTTATGGATTTTATCCCAGACTGCTTTTTAGCTAGTGGAAGATGTTATGTTAGAAACATATGTGAGGATCCGAATTCGGATGTGTTTATATCATCTCATCATAATATCACATCGTAGTCCTACTTTCATTCCATGGTGTCATAAGATTACAGTACAGCTATACTTTTGTTCAATAACTGTCAACTTTTACACCTGGGAGCTAAACATCTGCTAAGTTCTCAGGCGTAATAACGACGCTTTCTCATCACCTTTCGACCCAGTATAGCAATTTTAACAATTCAACATTAGAGAAGAACAACAAAGTGAGTCAGTCGTCGCCAGTTCTTTCTTGGGATTACGTCTACGAAAAATCTGTGCTCCTTGGGATACATACCTCTTCGCTTGTGACCAATATCCAAAAAATCGTCTAATATCAAGAATCGCCTAATATCAAAGAAAAAGAACTATTGGATTATTGGACTTCCCGAACTTTCTGTCTTACCGACTGAGATCCAGATCAAGCTTTCATACAAGGTAACTATCAACACGCGAACTACTGTAAACTCTCTCTCTCAAAACGGGAAGAAACGTAATATCTTAATAACGTAATATCTTAATATTATTATATACTAAAGCGAGCAATGTATCTAATAGCAGCCCTAATGTATCTAACAGCAGCACTAATGTATATCCTATCGTTAACCATTAAACAGTTGTTACGTTAAAAAAGCGTCTGAGTAAATCACTTCCAGTGCGCTGTCTCTCCTTCTATCTCGACTCTGATCGCTCCGTTACGCGACTGCTCGCGTTACCTAAATAACGCGGCTTCCGTGTCCGCCGAGACGCGGTGGTGTCATCCTGACAGGGCACCGAAGAGGTGCCGACCCTTCGGTCACAGTGGTGTCAGAATTGGGATCCGATTTACTTATAAAATAACTGAATACGGGGATGGAAACCCCGGGAGAAGGACCATCGCGTGGAGCAGAAGGAGAGACTGCCGGAAGTTTTGCTGGGGGCGGATTAGGGGCCCTCGTTTCCTTGATACTGTCCTTTGCAGGAGAAACTGAGGGACTTAAGGTAACAGATTATTTAGCAGCCATAGATGAGATAGGTAAACTGACTAATTGGACTAAAGGGCGATGCTTAAGATTGGCGAAATTAAAATTAACTGGGATAGCCCGAGATTATGCATGGAAGGATGAAAAAATGAAAGCAGCAGACACTTACGATGAATTTAAGAAACTTATGATAAAACGATTCGAGAGGGTTCCATACTCATTAAGATTGCAGAAATTTCATGCCTGTGTGCAAGCACAGGATGAAGACATTCAAACCCCTCAATGTGGGTTTCTGTCTGTGGTGAGGGGACCTCCCTGAGATGGTTTAGTAACTTTTCTTTACCATCCCTGGGATCTGAACGCCCACCCACGTGTTTGCTGCGTGGTGTCCCGTATGCCGGAAAGGGGGATCCTGGTAGTTGAGGGGCAACATAACGTCCCCAACACACTGCTTTGGCCCCTGCTTCGGATAAACGGGAGGCTCAAATCAGGCTCCGTTTGAGTCATTCGGCTGGTCGTTGAGTCATTCTTGACCTCGGCTTGGAGTCAACTGATCGATGCAGATCAGGCGGACACATCAGACAAGATGTGCTCTTCTTGACTGCATTGTGAGGGTATAGCTCCTGGGAAACCCTGGTGTGACGGTCTATGGTACTCTTCCATGTGACGGCATCCCCTTGTTGGGCCCCATGGTGGGTGGGGTCACTAGGAGCTGAATATCTATTTTTAAATATGGATTCTCAAAAAACAAAAAATCTAGACAAGCCAACAACGACAACAAATGAAAAGATTTCCAGTCAGCCAGCGTACTTAGTAGTCCACGCAACTGGAGAAAAACCTTCATCTAAGTGTTCCCCATTCTTGATCCAAAAATTATTTGAATCAACCATCGGGCATTTAAGGAAAATACAGAAATTGAGGTCAGGTGACCTTCTGGTGGAAACAGCCTCTCCTCAACAAACAGCAAAGCTTCTGTCAATGAAAGCACTCGGAGATATGGGAGTTTCAATCACATCACACAAAAGTTTAAACTCATCACGTGGTGTGATATCTGAGACCGACCTAATGTCTGAAGATGAAGCAGATATTCAGATCGGTCTCTCAGATCAAGGTGTCACTGCTGTCTGACGTATCTCCATTTGTCGAGACGGTAAGTTAATACTAACAAAACATTTAATTGTGACATTTGACAAGCCAACATTGCCATTCTTCATTATTGCAGGATATCTGCGCTGCCCCGTCTGTCCTTACATACCAAATCTGCTGCGTTGCTTCAAATGCCAGCGGTTTGGACATTTACAAACATCTTGTCGAGGCAAAAGCGTATGTGCACAGTGTGGGATGGAAGACCACAACAGCACTGAATGTAAAAGTACCCCATGCTGTGTGAACTGTAAAGATGCCCATCCTTCCTACTCCCGAAAATGTCCTGCGTGGCAGAGAGAAAAAGAGGTCCTACGGATTAAAACCGTAAATAACATATCATACACAGAGGCCCGTCGCATGGCCATCTTAAGTTCATCAACGAAACAAAAGACATTTGCTGCTGCAGTGAAATCTACTAAAACATGTGGGGTACAAACAGATATTTCTGTCTCCTCAAAAGAATCTCTCACTCGCCACGCAAAATGTTTGCTAATCCAATCAAAACAAACCGAAGAAAAGGAAAGCATCAAGACAAAGACACCCATATCTAAAACAGGGATAGTAACCAGAAACGTGGGTTCTAAGAAAGCAAATAAGAACCCACTTACCAAACAAAAATTAAAAGCAGCCTTCTCTAAAGCTAAAAGATCAGAGACTCAGTCCATGAGTGAGTTCTCTGATATCTCTGATGAAGAGACTAATCAGGAGGTGACAAAACCAATATCACCTCCAAAAGAAAAACCTTCTGATAAAATGAAGAGGGATACCCTTGCTAAAAATGCTGCCTCAAACACATAATGGATTATAAAATAATCCAATGGAACTGTCGTGGTTTCCGCAACAACTTCTCTGACATTAAATACCTGACATCATCTATTCAATCTCTCTGTGTGGCACTCCAGGAAACCCATCTAAAACCTGCAGAAAATATTTCTTTAAAAGGATTTGATTTCTACGGCAAGGATGATGATAGCCACAACCATGCCAGTGGAGGTGTGGCTATTTTGGTTTCCAATCACATCCCATCCTTGCCAGTACAAATAACCACTGATTTGCAAGCTGTGGCAGCCAGATTATCTATTGGAGTAACTGTCACAGTTTGCTCTATATACTTGCCACCAGATGTCAGAGTGAATGAGGATGAATTGGATTCATTAGTTGAACAGCTGCCAACTCCATTCCTTTTACTGGGTGATTTCAATGGCCACAATCCCATGTGGCGCAGTCCCGACATCAATTGTCGAGGCAGAGCCATTGAGAGATTTATTGGCAATCAGGAAATATATTTATTTAATACTGGAGAAGTGACATACTTCCACGCCCCAACAAGGACATTCACTGCAATTGATCTTTCATTAGCGAGTCCAAACCTGTTTTCAGCATTTATATGGGAGGTTGGATGTAATCTACTCTAGTGACCACTTCCCAATATTTCTAAAATACCGAGGCAGAGAAAGCTGTGAAACAGCTCGTCCACCACGCTGGAAACTTGAAACGGCAGATTGGCCTTCATTTTCCACTTTGGCTAACATCACTGAGGAAATGGTCAATACTGCTGATATCAATGATGCAGTTGAGGTTGTCACTTCGAGTATCATTCAGGCAGCAGAAAAAACAATGGGGAAGACATCAACTAGATATCCAAAACATCCTAAACCATGGTGGAACCAGAATTGTGAGGCAGCATTTAAAGCACAAAAGAAAGCATGGGGGATTTTTAGAAGATACCCCACTGCTGAAAATTTGAT
>NW_019385476.1:106445-206687 GCF_000671375.1 Centruroides sculpturatus | reverse complement strand
ACAGACCAAGACGAGATGCGACAAGACACAATTCAGGCGACTCAAGAATTAACTGGAGAACTCGGATGACTCAATCTCGACCTCAGAGACAGCCATACGAGAGGAGAGGCAACCGAAACCGACGAAATTTTAGAGGCGAGTTTAGGCAACAGAGAAAAAATACACAGGGGATTAAAATATCTAGATTCAGAGACGCAACACCTCAGCGTAATGTCAAGACGCCCGATGCAGAACCTGCATTACATTGCTTCATTAATGATAAATCGACTCAAGTAGCTATAGACACCGGCTCCACAGTCACACTATTATCAAGATCATTGGCGCACAAATTAGGCAACTGCAAGATGAGGATCAACAGGAACGAAATACCATTCCGAAGCATAACAGGACACGGAATCAACACCTACGGAAAAAACCACTTCCAATTCAAAGTCGGACCTTTGCAATTTTCTTATCCATGCTACATAGTAGACGATGAAATTACGCAACCATTTGAGGGACTGATAGGAAGAGACTTAATCAAAGAACAGGGATTAGAAATAAACCTCTCTACAGAAATAATAAAGCTCCCAGATGGAAGAGTGTTAGGCTTCCAAGACATGGCCACTCCCAAGAAGATACCAAAACGGAATAACCTGAAAAGGACCAATAAAGAAATTACTATTCGAGGAATCCGGACAGAGGAAAGCATCTCAGAGCAACCTGACATAAAAGCGATCAGAGGGAAACCCATATTAAGAAACCACCGAGAATTCATTGCAAAATACCAGCCAACCCCGAGAAACAAATCGAGTACAGAAAAGAACATTGAGAAATTAGCCAGGCCTAAAGACAAGAACTTAGAAGTTATAGCCACAAATGAAAAGGGAAGAAAACTAACAGAGGAGCAGATTTCAGAAAGGACGCGTGAACGGATACAAGTGGAGGAGAAGAACAAACAAACCCAAAGTCCACTCAACATAGAGAATCAGCGAGAACAACAAACGGAGTCCGACCGACGAACAATTTAATTGACAGTTCTCCATACAGCCATCAAAGTTATTGTAATCATCCTCTCCATGATATTCATCATTTTTTGTTTCCCATTTTTCCCAATATTTGGATGTTCCAACGAGTCAACGTCCCCACAGAATCCGAGAATCTTAGATGCAAAAGCCTCTACAAAACTATATTCGCCGCGAAGCCGCATACCGATAAGAATATCTTCCTCCACCTATACGAACAAAATCCGACTAAAAACAGCCCCGACAACAACTAAAAACCTTAGTAACTCTTAACAACATTACACGAGAGAGACGGGGATTAATTAACGTGGAGGCAAGATCTTAAAATACTTATTTGGGGACAGCTACCTCTGAAGACATCGAAACTTTAGACAACAAATTATCGCAATTATCAGAAACGAATGAAGAATTTATTCACCTCATCCAGTCACAGGCTACTCTACTTAATGATACCTTACGTATTGCCAAAATAAATCGACAACAAATCTATTCTCTAATGAAGAAGCAAACCCTAATTGAAGAAGCAGTAAAGCAACAACAATACTATCTAGTCTTTGAATCGGCAGTACGAGCCACGGAATTCTCCATTCGAGAATTTCGCACTCTAATCCTTGAATTACGTAATGCCATTGAAACCCTAGAACAGGGACGACTCAGCACCTATTTCCTTCCTAAGGAAGTGTTATTAACCACTCTTAAAGAAATCCAACTTCACCTTCCCGAAGGATATTCCTTCTTAGAAACGCCACAAATGGAAACTATGTTTAAATACTACCAATGGACATCTATTACTGCAGTCGCATTACCTCAATTACTTCGTATCTTCGCCAAAATACCTCTTATTACTCCCACGGGATATTTTGATATCTATGAGATCATACGATTACCTGTATATTATCCAACTCTTAGAGCTTCCGTCTATTATAACAACTCATATCCCATTATCGCCTTATCTAGAAATCGTCAATCATATATGTTATTATCTTACTATGACTTAACTCGATGTCAAACAACTCCTATCGCCATATGCTCACCAAATGTTCCTATATGGCAATCACCACGACAAAGTTGCGAATATTCCTTATATCTTGGAAATGAAAAATCTATTAATCGCCTGTGCCCCAGACGGCTAACAGGATCTTACTCACCTAGGTTTCGACGGATTGACAACCAGGGAACATGGGCTTATTCCGTGCCAAATCCCATGAGTCTAACCATTAAATGTCCTTCTACAGGAAAGGAAGAAACTCCAGTAATAATCTCCAAAATAAACAACACCGGTATATTAACACTCCCGGAAGCCTGCATAGGATATCTCCCCGGAATTATTTTAACATCTCATTTCCAGCGGAAAACCGCTATTCAAATCGAAAATATCAGACACTTCCTCATTCCACCTATTGAAAATATCATAAATGAAACCGAACTAGAAATAATTCGCAACCATCTCATCAAAAAGGAACACACAACTTCGCCATCTGAGAAACAACCAGATTCCGACGTTTTACGAGCGGACCAATCTCTACATTCAATGGAACTCGATCTAGACCGACTTCTCTCGGCCCATCACAGTCAACACAGTTACCCTCTGACCTCTACCACTTCACCAATCGTTATCATTTTAAGTTCCATCCTTGCTACATTGGGAGTAGGAGGCATCCTCATAATTATATATAAGGCCCGCCAAGCCTTCCAACCCCGTGTCCGCCGACTTCGTCCCACCATAGAGTTACGTGAGGGTGCTCCTCACACTACGTCACAAACTCCCCTAGTAATTTCTACTTCTCGAGGAGACCGAACTCCTCCCTTAATGTAATCAAATCACCTCCTTCATCAATCTTTAGCATGATCCAAATATCATCACTTTTTGTTTTATTATCATTGTAACCGTTAAATCTCATATTTACCTTGTGTAACTTAAATATCAATAATAAACATTTAGATTTACTCATATGTTTTTGTTATTGTGGTTTATTCTCACCGCGTTATCATAACAAGAGAGAGAGAGTATTTAAAATCTTAACTGTAAACTAAAAATATCAACACACGCTACTGTACGCGATGTATCTAATCTTATGATTTTACGACTCTGTTAATATCTCATTGTCAATTTATAATATCTCTATAACTATATATAACTACTATATAACTTTATTGTAACACTAAAAGAGAGAGAGAGAGTAAGAAAATCAATTATAACTGTTTAACTGAAAATCGATCTTGCCCATTGAGAACAAGCACGATTTTAGAAAGGCCAAGGTGATGTGAGATTCCGAATTCGGATGTGTTTATATCATCTCATCATAATATCACATTGTAGTTCTACCTTCATTCCACGGTGTCATAAGATCACAGTACAGCTATACTTTTGTTTAATAACTGTCAACTTTTACAACTGGGAGCTAAACATCTGCTAAGTTCTCAGGCGTAATAACGACGCTTTCTCAGCACCTTTCGACCTAATAGCGCGATTTTAACAATTCAACATTAGACACGACAACAAAGTGAGTCAGTCGTCACCAGTTCCTCGTTCGGACCACTCCAGTTATCCCTGTGCCTCGCCTTTGGATATTTCTTTGCCCTTGGATATTTCTTCGCCTTTGGATATTTCTACGCCTAAGAACTGTGTCTTCTGTTTTCTGAGTCCGGAACTGTCTTCTTTTGGGATTTCATACAAGGTAAATATCGACACGCGAACTTCTGTAAACTCTCTCTCTCAAAACGGGAAGGAACGTAATATCTTAATATCGTAATATCTTAATATTATTATATACTAAAGCGAGCAATGTATCTAATAGCAGCCCTAATGTATCTAACAGCAGCACTAATGTATATCCTATCGTTAACCATTAAACAGTTGTTACGTTAAAAAAGCGTCTGAGTAAATCACTTCCAGTGCGCTGTCTCTCCTTCTATCTCGACTCTGATCGCTCCGTTACGCGACTGCTCGCGTGACCTAAATAACGCGGCTTCTGTGTCCGCCGAGATGCGGTGGTGTCATACTGACAGGGCACCAAAGAGGTGCCGAGCCTTCGGTCACACATACTTCCTCCAAGAATGCTTTTGGCTTTGCCACCTTATTCTTCTGGCATTTGTCTTTGCATTTTGAAAAGCAACCAAATTGTTAGCAGTGGGTATCTTCTGAAAATTCCCCATGCTTTCTTTTGTTGTTTGTATGCTGCCTCACAGTTTTGGTTCCACCATGGTTTCGGATGTTTGGGATATCTGGTTGATGTTTTTCTCATTGTTCTTTCTGCTACCTGAATAATACTGGAAGTGACGACTTCAACTACAACATTGATATCTGCAATATAAAATATCCTCAGTGATATTGGCTGTAGAGGAAAAAGTAAGCCAATCGGCTGTTTTTAATTTCCAGTGAGGTGGATGGGCTGTTCCATAGCTTTCTCTGCCTAGATATTTTAAAAATATTGGAAAGTGGTCACTAGAGTGTGGATTAGATCCAACCTCCCATGTAAATGCTGAAAAACAGGTTTGGACTGGCTAAGAATAGATTAATGGCAGTGAATGTTCTTGTTGGGGCATGTATGTATGTGACTTCTCCAGTATTAAATAAATATAGTTGGCAATTACCTATAAATCTTTCAATGGCTCTGCCTCGACGGTTAATATCGAGACTGCCCCACATTGGATTGTGACCATTGAAATCGCCAAGTAAAAGAAATGGAGTTGGGAGCTGTTCAACCAATGCATCCAATTCATCCTCATTGACTCTGACATCTGGTAGCAAGTATATAGAACAAACTGTGACAGTTACTCCAAGAGAAATTCTGGCTGCCACAGCTTGCAAATCAGTGGTTATTTGTACCGGCAAGGATGGGATGTGATTTGAAACTACAATAGCCACACCTCCACTGGCACTGTTGTGGCTATCATCATCTTTGCGGTAAAGATTGAATCCTCTTAAAAAAATATTTTCTGCAGGTTTTAGATGTGTTTCATGGAGTGCCATGCAGAGAGATGAAGTAGATGATGTCAAGTATTTAAAGTAAGAGAAGTTGTTGCAGAAACCACGACAGTTCCATTGGATTATTTTATAACCCATTACGTGTTTTAGGCAGCATTCTTAGTGAGGTTATCACTCTTTAATTTAACAGGAGGTTTTTCTTTTGGAGAGGACGTTGGTTTTGTCACCTCCATATTAGTCTCTTCGTCACATATGTCAGAAAACTCACTGATAGATTGAGCTTTTGATTTTTTGAGACTTTAGAAAGGGCTGCTTTCACTTTTTGTTTGTTAAGTGGGTTCTTACTGGCTTTTTTAGAACCCACAGAAGTTTTGGCCTTTGTGTTCTCCTTTTCTTCTGATTGTGTAGATTAGAGAATTGTTTATTGGCCGCACTCATTGGTATAGCCTAAGAAACTTGAAAAGGAAAGAAGGATAAAAGTTATAGGAAGAGTGAAGTTTTAAGGTGAAAGAAAGCGAAATAGGACAGAATGAAAGTTAAGATATACAATTTGACCTTATAGTCACTGCTACACTTTTACAATTAAAGTAAGAAAATATATACAGAGAAAACGTTTGTACAAAATTTGAATACAGTATTTACAGTGAAGAGTTACATGCTGAGTGTTGAGCTTCTAGTTATTGTAGCTATACAGTATAATAATGTTTCAATAAAATTAGCAGGTACAAAAAGAAATATTATATATCTAAAACAACGGTTACAAATATAAACTTTTACATGTAAAAATTAAATTATAATGTAGTTGTACATTTATTGAAGATATGAATTAATGCTATGAATACATATGGGAAGGTTTTACACAGTTAACAGATAAGAAGTTATTGCTTAGAGATAGATTTACAGATTGTGAATTTATACAATATTAAAGTGTACCGTAAACTTATAATAACAAAGACGACATATGTATCGTATTAGGTATACAGAAATTACAAAATTAATATTCCTGCAGAAGGTAATTACTTTGTCGGTGAAAGCAAACACTTTAAAATTAATCGAGGAATTTTATGCTGGCGGTGAAGTTTTTTAGTGCATTAAATAGCTTTTTGTTGCTCGTCAGAGTTTTTAATGGGCAAGGCCACAGTTCATTTGATGTATGCACAGAGTCTATTAACATTTTTTTTTGCCTACTGTAGTGTGGACAGTGAAACAAAACGTGCTCCGGGTTATCTTCTTGGTTCGTTTGACAGGTACAAAGTCCGTCTGTCTTATGTAGAAACCTTTTAAGGTAACTCCTGAAGTTTCCGTGACCAGATATCATTTGTGTTATTTGAAAAGTTGGTGTTATAAACTTGCTACTGTTCCTGAGTTGAACATTCGGTATAAAACGATAGGTTAGTCTACCTGTAGTACTATTTGCCCACCTGTTTTGCCAACTGTTCCAAGTACTGTCACGTAATTGCTTTTTAAGCCAAGATGTTGGAGTGAAATCGTAGGAGCATCTTGTGGTCCTGATGGGAGCTGAGCGGGCTAGTTGGTCCGCTTTTTCATTACCTTGTATATTTGAATGTCCTTTGACCCAATTGAAGCTAAACTGTATAATGTTGCGGTATTCTTTAATAAGTTGTACACTGTCGTAAACAATCGGCAGCTTAATGTTTATGTTCTTTAGTTGCAGAAGCGCAACCTTACTGTCACTTAATATGTTTGCTTTTGAGATATTATAGTTTCTTTGGTTGTCAGTTATCCATTTAATAGCCTTGTAGATTGCGAAAGACTCAGCCTGGTTGGCTGTGCAATGGTCAGCCAGACTGAATTGTGCCTGATAGATGGTCCTACTGTATTTTAACACTACAATAGAGCCACCCACTCCCACTTCGGACTTCGAACCGTCCGTAAAAATGTTAAGTCCCGTCGGAATTTTTCCACCTTCTAAAGAGAAAAGTTCTTCTATAGAGAAACTTGGGTGAAAGACAAATTGCCTAGGGTTATGATCTAACTTGTATGTCTGTAAGTGGTTCGAGATGTGTGATGCTGCTTGGTGGATACCTAGTTTCTTGGTAATTTGAAGAAAGTTTTCCATATTTATAGTCCCGTTTGCTGACTTGAATTGATAGTAATTCCACACTTTTTCCTTAATAATTAAGTCAATAGGTATAAGGTTAGCAATAACTAGTGCGGCATCAGTTGATAATGTTCTATATGCCCTGGATATTGAAATAGCTGATAGCCGTTGTGCAGATAGGAGCTTCCTCATTATATACTTTTTAGTGATAGATGTGCCCCAGACTTCAGAACCATAAGTGAGGATTGGAGTAATCACCGCGATGTAGAGAAGCCTCCGGGCTTTGTTGCTATAGCCCCAGTGATTCTTGGCTATTGAGGTGAGGGAATGCAGGGCTGTTATAGCTTTCCCGTATGCATAGTAAATGTGGTTTTTCCATGTGAGCTTATTGTCTATAAGTACTCCCAAGTATTTAATTTCTTCGCAGTTTTTGATTTTGAAACTATCCATCTTTATCCTAGGTCCCTGCTTTAGTGGAGTAGTTTTCGGAAAAACAATGCATTTACATTTTTCGTAATTGATGATTAGTTTCATTCTTTTGCTCCACTGCGAGATCGACTGTAAAATATTATTAGCTCTTGTTTCTAGAACTTTTTGGTTTTCGTGAGATATTGCCAGAATGGAGTCATCTGCGTATCCTTGTAACAAACTATTGTATTCTTTAGGAATAGTTGAGTTGATTTCTAGAAGGCTATTGTAGATGACAAGCCACAAAAAAGGGCCTGACCGCGAGCCCTGAGGACAGCCTCTATTAATACTTTTTTGAAAATAGGTATTATTGTTGTTGACTACTGTGATGCTTCTATCTCTGAGGTAACTTTTCACCAGGTTAAAAATATTACTAGGGCAGCCAGTTTCCTTTATGGCTGTAAGGATGGCTGGCCACCACGCATGATCGAAGGCACCTCTATAGTCAATTGAGATCACCAAGGTGTGCTGTCCCCTTTCCTTGGCTTCCTTTATGTAATTTATTAAATTATCTAGGGCCGATATGGCATTTTTCCCCTTCCGAAAACCGTACTGTTTATCATTAATGCAGTTATTTTTTTCGCAATGATATTGGAGTCTAGTTGTCATAAGTCCGTCTAGCACTTTTCCAATCACCGGAAGAAGCGAGATGGGACGATAGTCAGTAGAGCTCTTTGGGTTCGCACACTTTGGTATTAGCTTAACCGAAGCTTTTTTCCAAATGGTCGGGAAGAGACCTAGTTGTAGACATTTATTTAGAATGAGGGAAAATGTTGTAGGAATTGCTTCATAGGCGAGCTTCGCCATCATGGGGCTGATGCTATCAAATCCGGGTGACTTTTTCATCCTGAGTTTGGAGAATTCATTGTGGATTTCCTGGGTCGTGAACGTAGTATCTTCTGATGTAGTGGGACAGATGTGACAGTCATTCCTTATACTTGCGTGTGTGTCGTCGTCTGTGGCCGGATCATCACTTGGAAAAAGATCATTGATAATTTTTGTATAAGTATCTTGTATCGAGTTACTGTAGTCTACACTGTCTTGGAAGTTATGTGGAATTCTAATGTTTTTCATCTTTCCTCTGGCAACGTAATATGGAGTAGACCATGGCGTACTATTCCCGAGCTCTGAACAGAATCTTCTCCACGATTCAGTGCGAGCTTTATTGATATTGTTTTTATATTCCCTAAAGAGGGCTAAATAATCTTGTCGTAAATTCTCACGTCTTTCTGGGTCCTGCTCTTGTCTAAACTTTTTCCTGGCCTTTCTTAGTGTGGTTCGCTGTTGAGAAAGTTCTTTAGACCACCAAGGTGCAGACTGTTTAACAGTTTTTATAGTTGTTGCTAGATGGTAAGCAGTCTGAATGATATACTGCAGCTTTACTATAACCTGCTCAAGTGCAGTAATATTATCTAGATTTGATTGTGTAGATGGGATCAATAAACATTTTGCATCGCAGGTAAGAGATTCACATGGGGACACAAAAATATCTTCGTTGATTTTTTTTTTGAAAACGTGTCCTGTTTTATATTTACAAAACAATGTACCGTATCAACTAATAAAGGAATTTGATGGAAAATTTGCCATGTGTCTTTGGAATAAAACACAATACTAGTGTTTACTACGCCACAATCAAAAATATCTGTTTGAACTCCACATGTCTTAGTAGATTTCAAAACTGCAGCAAATGTCTTTTGCTGCAATGGTGCACTTGGAGTGACCATGTGTCGGGCTTCTGGATATGATACGTTTTTCAGTTTTCACCCGTCGAATCTCCTTTTCTCTCTGCCATGCAGGGCATTTCTGGGAATAGGCAGGATGGGCGTCTTTACAGTTCACACAGTGTGGAGTACTTTTACATTCAGTACTGTCATGACCTTCAGTTCCACACTGTGCACATAAGCTTTTGCCTCGGCAGGAGGTCTGGGAATGTCCAATTGCTGGCATTTGAAGCAATGCAGCGGATTTGGAATATACAGACGAACTGGGCAGCACAGGTATCCTGCTGTAATTAAAAATGACAATGTCAGGTTGTTGAATGTGAGAATTAGAAGTGTTGTGAGTATCAACTTGCTGTCTCGACAGATTAAAATGCGTCGGACAGAAGTGACACCTTGGTCCAACAGGCCGATCTGAATGTCTGATTTGTCTTCAGACATCAAGTCAATCTCAGATATCACCCCCGTGACGAGTTCAAACTTCTGTGTAGTGTGACTAATATTCCCATGTCTCCAAGAGTCTTCATTGTCGAAAGCTTTGTTGTCTGTTGAGGGGAGGCTGTTTTTACTAGTAGGTCTTTTGACCTCAATTTTTGTATGTTTTTTAGGTGCCCAATGGTTGATTCAAATAACTTTTGAATCAAAAGAAGGAGAACACTTACCAAGGGGTTTTTGTCCAGTTGCATGCACTATTAAGTAAGCAGGTTGACTGGAGCTTTTTCTTTGGTCTTGAATGTTAATACTTCAGGATGTTTTCAGTTTTCGGAATCCATAATTAATATTTGAATATTCAGCTCCTAGTTACCCTACCCACCATGGGGCCCAATGAAGGGATGCCGTCACATGGGAAACTGCTATAGACTGTCACACCAGGGTTTCCCAGGAGCTATACCCTCACAATGCAGTCAAGAAGAGCACATCTAGTGTGACATGTCCACCCGGTCTGCATCGATTACTTGACTCCAGGCCGAGGTCAAGAATGACTCAATGACTAGCCGATTGACTCAAACGGAGCCTGATTTGAGTTAGTTAGTTACATTAGGGTTTATTGGCGCAAGGGCCACATAGACCAAGCTGCGCCATGTCATATGGTAAAATAATATAATCTAATAAATATAAATAAATATATAATGTAAAATATTAAATAAATAAATAAAATAATAAATAACAAAACCAATAACAAAAATATATAACGGTACACATGTATATAATAACAATATATAAATAGATAAATAAATAATTAAATTTGTTTATAATAATTAGTGACTTTCAGAAAGTTCAATAATTTATCAAGATTTGGCCTATGGCCCAGAATCTCTTTAAAACTTGCATTTCCAAAATGCTGTCTACGTATCCTCTCAGAGGCAATACAGTTGTAAAGTATGTGTTTAACACTTACAGTACAGTTACAATATTGGCATAATGGCTGGTCTTCACCCTTCAAAAGGTATAGATGAGTCAACCGAGTATGCCCAATTCTCAAACGAGAAAGAATTACTTCAGATCTCCTGTCATAATGTTTGTTACATGTCCAATTTTCTATATTTGACTTGATCTCGTGTAGTTTATTGTGCATTTGTGCAGGAAGTTTTTTATAAAAGCTGGCAAATTACCATGCAATTCGAATTTGTGCAAATCACAAAGTATTCCGTATCGCCAGCAGCGATCGTAGGCCTTCTCTATATCAAAAAATACAGACACTAAGTGCTGTCGTCTAACAAACGCTTTGCATATAGATGTTTCAAGGTTTACTAAATTGTCCGTGGTACTTCTGTTCCTATGAAATCCACTCTGGAGTGGTTAAAAGTAGTTCTTTTTTTCTAGGAGAAACATCAGGCGTCTGTTTACCATCCTCTCTAGGAGTTTACAAAGACAACCTGTCAGAGAGATTGGTCTGTAATTAGAGAGATTCTTGCAATCTTTACCTGGCTTGGGAATGGGAATAATGATAGATAGTTTCCAAGAGTCGGGAAAAGTATGTTCTGTCCATATTCTGTTAAACAGATTCAGAAAATTAGAAAGGGCATTATTTGACAGATTTTTAATCATGCTATAGTGGATTTTATCTGGGCTTACAGCAGTATTCCAGAACGAGAGATAGCTGTATGTAGTTCTATGCTGGTAAATGGCACATTATATTCCTCATTAGATGAAGAATAAAAATTTAAATTTTGTTTTTTTCTTTGTGGTTTATAACCTTGAAAATTCCTAGTGTACATAATATTGCTAGATGAAGAAGAAAATGTTTTACCCAATGTATCAGCAATACCCTGTATATCGCTGATTATTGTGCCATTATTTTCCAGCATGGACAGAGAGTGAGAAGAATATTTCTCATTGATTTTATGGATTTTATCTCAGACTGCTTTTGAGCTGGTGGAAGATGTTATGCTAGAAACATACTTCCTCCAAGAATCCCTTTGGCTTTGTGCATAGCTAACTCCCTTTCTCCCAGTGTGAAACCCTCTCTGTATGTGGATGACTTTCAGATCTCCTGCCAGTCTAGCAACATGAGTTTCATTGAGAGACAACTGCAAACCTCCCTAAATCGCATAGAAAATTGGTCCAAGACCAATGGTTTTAGTTTCAACGTAGAGAAGACCTCGTGCATTCACTTTTGCCGAAGGCGTGGTTTGCACCTGGACCTCGAAATGTATTTAAATGAGGTTAAAATCCCAATTGTGAATGAGGCTAAGTTTTTAGGTGTTTGGTTTGATCAAAAACTGACATTCTTGCCACACTTGCGCAACTTGAAGAGTAGATGTTTAAAATCTCTAAACCTTTTAAAGGTATTATGCTGCTCATCCTGGGGAGCAGACAAAGTATCTATGCTCAGGATTTATAGGGCCCTTGTCCGCTGTAAGCTGGACTATGGATGTATTGTCTATAGCTCTGTGCGAGAATCTACTCTTCGGATGCTGGATCCAATCCACCATCAAGCACTGCGTTTGTGCACTGGTGCTTTTCGAACGTCTCCTGTACAAAGTTTGTACGTGGATGCTTATGAGCCTCCACTATCTCTCAGGAGAGAACAGTTGTCTCTTTTTTATTACATTAAGCAGAAATCCCAAGCTAAACTATCAGTTGACTGTACGATATCAGATATGCAACTGGTAACATTATTTGTAGCTCGCCCAAGCTGTTTCTTTACATTCAACATAAGAATGGAGAATGCAAGCAGCATGATTGACCTGAATACAAGCAACATTTCACAGGCTCAGGTTGATAGTATACCACCTTGGTGAACCCCTGAGATAAATGTTGACTTTAGCTTAAAGCAGTTTCCTAAGGAATCCACTCCAGACTATATCTACATACAGCACTTTGCAGAAATTCAATACCAAGACAAGAATTTAATTCTTATTTATACTGACGGTTCTAAATCGGACGAATATGTTGGCTCAGCTTTCGTTCGCCAGGATGAAATCGTGGCAGAACAAATTGAATCGAATTCATCTATCTTTACTGCAGAGCTGCAGGCTATTTATCTAGCTATAAAGTATGTATTTAGAAATGGTCATCGTTGTTGCATGATTTATACTGACTCAGTTAGTTCCCTTCAGGCTTTGATTTCATGTGAACCCAGTTCCCACTCCATAGTGATTAAAATTCGTAAATAGTTTTTTCCATCTTCTTGCAATGAATTTCTCTATAAAATATTGTTGGGTCCCAGGCCATGTAGGTATAAGAGGAAATGAAGTAGCTGATGCAGTAGTAGTAGTAGTTGAAAGGACCATGGCCGAAACACATAGGTATAGCCTGGTAAGACCAGAAGAGGAGGAAGATATAGAGTTGNTAGCATAGAAAGATAATTTTAGTATTAATATTTTTTATTTCTGTTGATGAAAATGATTGCTGTATTGGTCATATACACATACATTTTTTTTTTCTTATAATTATTTTATACAGAATAATCAAAGCAACAAGTTTGCTTTTATATCAGAATCATAAGATAAAAAAAATAAAAGCCATAGAACACATTTTTCTAGAATAATCTTTTCATTATTAAAATAAAATAGCTGTTTAATATAATGCATATGGTAACTAGTCTCTCTTATTATTCAGAAATTTATAATAGAAAAAATTT
Source organism: Centruroides sculpturatus (assembly GCF_000671375.1). NCBI lineage: Eukaryota > Metazoa > Arthropoda > Arachnida > Scorpiones > Buthidae > Centruroides > Centruroides sculpturatus. Next base: position 193,420 of record NW_019385476.1, on the reverse strand, counting down.
TTTAAAAATATCTTTACTCTAAGAAAAATATTAATACTGTCTATTGACATTATTATTTTTTACTGGAAACATTACTATAAGAACTTTCGACAAATTGTCACCTTACTTCAACGGTGCTCAGATTGCAGGGTTGTTTTCATAAGGGAGTCACTTTACATAACAATGCTTAATTTGTGTAACAAATCTTTGCTTGACCTTCTGGCAATATGGTGCACATTATTATTATTGTTGTTGTTGTTGATTTTTTAATGTATTGATGCATCCTATGGAATATGTTTTAAATTAAACTGTTTAAATTAAATTGAATCTTACAATTTAAATTACACATTAAAGTATATTTTAAATTGTAAGGTTCCATTAATATTCCATTATTCTATGCCTGAAGAAGACAAACTGTAATTTGTGAAAAATAATAATGTTGATAGACAGTATTAATATTTTCATAAAGTTTTTGGCATTGCATGAAGCAATTTTGAGCATTTTAACTCTCTGAATCCCTTGCAATTACCATTTACACACTCAATTTGAGGACAGGTGTTAATGTACTCATAAAAAAAATTATTTATCATGTTTATTAATAATGTTCAGTTTATCATTATGTGGTGCAATCAAAAAGAAACCAGACTGTTTCCTTTGTTCAGCAATAGAACAAGGTATCAATGCTTTAGACATTTGAGCATCAGCCTGCCAAGTGGGTTGAGTTTTTCATACAAAATCATGTGTAACAAATGTTCTGGTAACATTATTGATGATGTTCTGAATTTGAGAATGAACTTGAAAATTGGGTAAATATTGAATTTTGCAGTACAGTTTGAAAATCTACTGCAAAGACCCTTGAAATGCTTCCTAAGTTTTCATAATGCTTATGAAGCATTATGAAAACTTAGGAAGCATTTCAAGGAACTAGAAATTGTGGGTGAGACCACAATTTCCAGTTCTGGACTTTTGTAGCAAATGGCCAAAACTGTATCTTAACATGGCTCCTTCATCATGACAAAGCTTCCACACATACAGCCTTCAAAATATGTGCATTTTTGGCAAAAAAATGATGACTGTCTTCCCCACCCACTTTATTCACCAGATTTATCCTATTGTAACTTCTTTTTCTTCTGCAAAATGAAATTGAAGCTTAAGAGGAGGCAGTTTGATATGGTCAAGGAGATTCAGCTCAAATCACAACAGGTGCTTTGGAATTTTCACAATAACAACTTCCAGTAGCTTGAGACTTGGCATAAGTGGCGGGATTGCCGTATATATACAGGGTAGGACTATTTTAAAAGAATTAGAACCATATTTTAAATTTTTAAAGACCAAATTCTGTTTCTCTTTGGTTGCATCTTATATATTTTTTGTTTTCATACTGTTGGCAGTAACATCAATATCTTTCCAAATGGTCTATTTTGACAAAATTATTGTTATTGTTTGAATATTCCATTCTGTCATAAACAGATTAAACTCCTCCTTCAGATTAATTTTGGTAAACAAAATATACAGGTCTGAACAATATCTTATTTGGCTGGCTGCCAGGTTTATTAATCAAAGAGATTCATTATTTATTCTTTACTTATTTATTGGGTTGTTCGGAAAGTAATTTCATTTTTTTTCCATGGAAAAAACACAATATTTTTATAATAAATAAATATTTTATTGAATTATTTATTGACCATTTTGGTCAAATACCTGTTGTCATCGTTCCTGCTAGTAGCATGATTTCACATTCATAAAAGCTTTGTTTGCTGCTTACAAAAAACTGATCCAAGTGATTTTTGACATTGTCATTTCAAATAAATGTCTTACAGTTAAAAAAAATTTGTATAGACCGGAACAAGTAATAATCCAAGTGTGCTCGATCTGGCGAATATGGTTGGTGTGATAGTATGTGTCCTCTAAGTTATAACAGTTTCTGACGAGTTACCAAACTTGTGTGAAATTTGACATTATCGTGGTAAACACTACACCTGTTTTGTTGATCAATTCTGGCTGCCTTTTCTTTTTGATGATATTACTCAATTTGTTTACTTGATGGCAGTACACTTTCCAATCAATTGTTAAATTGTCTGGTAAAAGCTCCAAAAAAAAATTTCCTTAAAATCCCACCAAAGAGAGCGTCTCTCTTTAAGAACATGTGGAACCCATATATCGAGCTTTGAAACGAAACCAATTTGTTTCAAGTAATCATAAACAGTTTAATTTGACAAATTTAATCTCTTAGTGATTTCATGTGTTGTTATTCGGCAGTTTGCTTCAATCAGTTCCTTTATTTTGTTTTCGTTGGCTTCAACTGGCCATCCAGAACGTGGTGCATCTTCAATATTGAAATTGCCAGAATGAAATTTTGTAAACCAGTTTTGGCACTGTCTTTCTCTCAATACATCATCTCCATACACGTCACACAATTTTTTTTTCACTTGAACAGCATTCTTACCTTTTCGTTACTAAAAGAGCAAAATATGCTGAAAATGCTGCTTTTGATCTTGAATACTTGATGGGACACAAAAAATAAACAATTGCACAAAATCAAACAAAATTTTTTAGAAATAAGGCTTAAAATGCTAGTTGTTAAAATATATAATGATAATACAGTTTAGAATGAAAATGGCAGGGAAAAATACGACTAATCTGTCTAGTGGTAAAAAAAACGAAATTACTTTCTGAACAACCTAATAGTAATAGAAGACAGAAGCCCATATGTATGGGAAAAACAATAACAAAGCAACACATTAAACAACCAGTAAGCACGTATGAAAACTAACACTAATAACAATAGAGTGGCAGATACTGAAATAGGATAATGATATACAAAATAATTAACTTAAATAGTATCAAATAACATTAAACATACTTGAAAAAAATTCTGGTTATAGCCAAAAAAAAGGAAAAAAGCACTATCATCAAAGCTCATTGTCAGCCATTTCAACCTCAGACAAAACTTTTAAAGAACTTTTAAGGGAGAGAGTGTCATCCACCAGCTGTAAAAGAAGTACAGTAATTCAATTTAACAAATTTAGTACATAATAAACTATAAGATTATGCATAGAAGAGTCATTATTTATTTTGACAAAATTTTTAAAGAGATTACTATGCTTACCAAAATAAAAATATCTATCTAAAGTAACTACATTCCTCCATTAAATGATATGAATTCATTAATACCAGTTACAAGCTCTTGAATAGGAGAAGAAAACACACCAAAGAATTAAAACAAACTTGTCATTTTAATCAAATGACCAATTGCCATCATTATTTTAAAAAGTTTCCAATCCAAAACCAAATGAGGATTTTTCCAATTTGATGAATATATTAATAAACCAACATGAGGAGCAAAAGAAAAATTAAATTATATTTTTGGAAAAAGTACAGTGAAGTTTTCATTTTGAAATGTTTGTTTTTTTTCCTATTTGTGATTGATTAGAAGGATATTTCTGTATTAAATTATGCTGTCAAAGCAGAATTCTTAAAATTTATATCTTTTGCTGAATTTAATAATAACAGAAATGAAATCTTTAAAAAAAACCATTAAAAAATTTCTTTTGCATAACAAAAATATGAAGCTTAATATGAAAATCTGTGTTGTGAAAATGAAAGTGAAACTTAATACATTTACATCAATATTTATCATAATTTCTACATTACTATGAGTTACTTTTATGTTCCAAAATAGGGCAAATGTCCATTTTATTAATGTACTACATTACAATTATCTTCATTGGTTGTAAGCATTCCTGAAACATAACTAATGACTATAGTATTCTCAGTTCTATTAAATTGATTTAAAAATTGGAAGAAAATTTAATTATCCTTATCCAGAACACAATTTTAGAGAGAAGTACTATGCCAATGGAGATAAAATTTTATGAACCTAAAACAAATTGTTATATAGTTATAAGGGTTTAAAGATTATGATTATAAAAATCTGTTTAACTGTAGAATTTATAAATAAATAAATATATTCAATTTCTTTAAACATCTCAAAAAATAAAAGTTATAACAATTTTATCTAATTTAATTCTAGCAATACTAAAAAACAATGATGATGATGATGATGAAAATGTTGAAAATGATGCAATTAATTCTGAAGATACAAATGAGAGAATTATAGAAGTTTTAGATGAAGAATTTGCAACTAAAGTTCATTTCATTTTGGCCAAGTCTCTTCTTCCTAAATTGCATTCTTGTTTGTCAGAAAATGTGAGTAAATAACTTCAAATTTATTTATATGTAAATAATTTATTTTCAACATTAATGTAGAAAGAGTTATTGGTTGGATAAGTACTGTATATCTTGATAAGACAATAGTTGAATCATAAAAAAAGGACCCAAAATCTGGGGTCATCTTGTAGGACAGATACAAAAAAAATTAGATTGAAATTTATATAAATTAAAACCATTATAAAAAACGGACAAACCATAATTATTTACTAGTAGAGAGAGTAGGGTATGTGCACAAAATGGAATAGCCCTTGCGTTTGTTTATATATTTTCCCATTAAATTGGAAATAATTATTATGAGTGACAAGAAAAAGAGCTTCTTGCAAGTGTAGAACATGTGATATTGGGTGACTAGAATTGAGGAATAGAGTATTTGCCAGCATGACAGCCTCAAAATGTGGTGCCTGATGTCGGTGGGCAGTATCAGTGGCTTGAACAGGTCTACAGTAGCCACAGTTCAATCTTATCTAAGAAAGATACAGTATAATCGAGAAGATTCAAGCAGCTAAAGAAGTGACAAAAATCACATCTGAGGCTACGGTTACTATGGATGCGAATTCTGACGAAATTTTGTTCTGACGAGTACGTCCGAAATCCTTGTCAGAACAAGGTGGTTACACTGTGCACGTTTTCTGATAGTACATTTCTGCCTCCCAGCAAAATGGACGAACTTGATGAGTTTTATTTTCTTGAAAGTCTGTTGATTAAGTTATTGTTGATAGGTGGTGGGAAAACAGAGCATGTTAACCACTTATTTTCCATAAGAGATGATAATGGAGAGTTCCAAATGTTATATCAAGATTTGTGGAACAACCCGCAAAAGTTTTTCGAGTATTTCAGAATGAGACCAAAATGAGAAACATCTCTGTTGTGATAGTTTTGTCTTTCGTGTTCCACAAACACCTATTCTCGAACACAAGACTAATCAATTTATCAATATCCATGTTGAAAAAACCAAAACACTCCAAATTCAACGTCAGAATGCACGAAAAAATCAAATTCGTTTGAACACTCGAATGGTTCTGACTACATCGTGCATGTTCTGACATGCCCTTTGCTGCCAAAGTAAACACTCTCATTGGAAAACAGGTATTTGTTTGTTCGGACGAATTCATCAGAATTCGCATCCATAGAAACTGTAGCCTGAGAAGTAAAGAACATTGAAGAGCTCATAATGGAACCTAAAACAGATCTGATGACAGGAAAACTCCAAGAACTCTTGAATGAATAACACCAAGAAACTCGGTGAGATATGTTTTCTTAGGAAAGAGAGGATTAATGCTGATATCTGCTATTAAACATTTTTTTGAAGTGGGATGATGATCTTAGAATGGCATCCAAACCAGGTTGAGGTTAATAGGCTTAGGGATCTCTACAATTACAATGCTATTAATTACTTCTGAAAAATCCTAAAGAAGAGAGAAAAGCAATCAACATTAAACAGATTCTTTAACCCCCACAAACAGAAAAAAACTAAAAAATGCAAGACTGTGTATTATATGTATTTTTATTATTACATATAAATAAACATAGTAAGAAAGTATATATTTTTTATTTTTGGGGGTCNAAAAAATAAATATATATATATAAAACAGAAAAGTTAAAAAATTAGTGTTAAGTTATTGTTACATTATGTTATGTAAGTTAAGTTTTAGTATCATTTCCCTTTTCCCTATCTTCTGTCACCAGTTTACACCTCCACCGTCGTCTATCCTCAAAGGTAAAGTTCAAATAAAACTACATTTTTTTATCAATTATTATTCTATTATGGTTATTTATGCATTTACAACTACAAAATGTATTTTTCAGTGTTTTCCTTACTATAGTTTTTTTTTTTTTTAATGTACTACTTTGCTTTAATTTGAGTGTGTTTTTCATGTTGGAATGAATTATTTGGTTTTACATGTGATCATATGGGGAAAAATGATTCACCTTATGACATTTTCATGATACGATCTCAGTTTCGGAATGGATTAATTTCGTATCCTGAGGTACCACTGTATATGGCAAGACACTCAGTAGCAAGGACTAGTAACCATTGGCTGCTTGCCTTGTTTTTTTTACCCTTTTAAACATTACTGGGTTAAACAGCTTTATTGTTTACAAATATCAAAAAGAAGAGTTCAACTTACTTAGGAGGAACTATCTCAAAAGAACTCACAAAGGAACTATGCCATAATTATTTGATAGAATGCAATCATCAGCTAGGTCTTCCTTGACAACTAAAAGGGAACATCTGTTGGGACTGGAAGAGGTAAGATGGCCACAAGAGGATGATGAAGGACCAGGACAATGTAGCTATTGTACTTGGAAACAAAATCAAAAAGTGAAGCCAAAATGTCATATTTGTCACTACTTAATTTGCAAAGAACTTTCGCACTGTGACTTGCATCCAGTGTGCAACTGAAAGTGTTTGAGTCAGATGATGACTAAGTTAATATATTATATAAGCTTACTTTCACCCAAATTAATAAGAAAACTATTTCATAACATGTTTCATACAAATTTTTAATTTATTAGAGTTTTTTCTGTGATATTTTCATAATATATTTTCTATCAACTGGATAATTAGACAACAAGAAAAACACACCTTTAAAAATTTGGCAAAGAAATTTACTAATAAAAATGTTTTCGATCAGCTTAACCAAACTTCCTCAGTTACGATGAAATAGAATGAGAAAATAGAACGTAAATTAAAAAATAAACGATAACCAGAATTTTAAAATAAATACATAAATAAATAACCATTAAATAAATAATTACAGAAATAAAATAAACAATAAAAAGTAAAAATAGATGAATAAACATCCCTTAATAAAATTAGCTTTCATAAAAAGACNGTCTGTCATGCAATAGCAAGCAAGCTATAACACCTTTGTGGTAGCAAACTGGAAAAAAGATGATTGTGTCCAGAACAAGCCATAATTAGGAAGACCAATGCCAATAATGGACAGAGACTATAGGGTTCTCTGAAGATAAATTATGAAAAACATGAATGGTTACAAAGGTTTTCATCCTAAGTTTCAGTACCTTTGCAATATCCTGCAGTGTTGCATCAGGGACTGGTTGGACCAACCAAACTCCATCCAAACATGAAGGAGGAATGGCAGAATATGCCAGTGATAGTACTATACGATCTTATGGAAAGTATGTTCCATCATGTTTCTGCTATGATAGCAGCAAAGAGTAAACATTGAAGATGGAACATTGATATGTGAATGGCCATGTGTCCAATTTTTCTTTAATTTGTGGGTTTCTATAACAATTATTATACGTAGTACGATCCAAAAGTTCAGGGACTTGGCATAAAATTCCTTACCTTAAAAAGTTTATATTGACGATGCACAATCACCTTCAAAGTAATCACCTTGGGCAACGTTACACTTTTGCCAGCACTCGTATAACTTCTGGAAGCACTGCTGGAAGCCATTTTTTGAAACCTCCTGTAAGGACTCCTGCAATGTTGCTCTCACCTCATCTGATGACACAAAACAGCATACCTGCAAATGCTTTTTCATTGATGGAAACAAATAAAAATATCACGGGGCTAAGTCTGGTGAATAGGTGGGGTGTGGAAGCACATTAATTTGAGTTTTGGCAAGAAACTGTGTGACCATTTGGCACCGATGTGCAGGTACATTGTCATGCAGAAGGTACCAGTCTCCTCTTCACCAGATCTGCAGCCATTTACAACGAATGGATTCCCTCAAATGACGTAAAATGTCTAGATAATACTCCTTGTTTACTGCTCTGCCTTCAGGAATAAATTCAGAATGAACATTTCCTTGAGAATCAAAAAATACCTCCATCATGACTTTCCCTTTGCTCCAATCCTGCCGGAATTTATTCAATTGTGGTGAGGAGGGTGATTTCCATGTTGAAGAAGCACGTTTTGATTGGATATCAAATAAATAACACCACGTTTCATCACCTGTTATGATGTGGTTCAAAAAAGCTGGATCCTTATTGGCTTTATTGATTAAATCACCTGATATTCTCATTCGTTCTTCCTTTTGTTCAGAAGTCAAAAGCTGAGGGACAATGTGCTGAGACACTCTATGCATCTTAAGATCTTCCGTTAAAATACACTGGCAACTAATCTTTGATAAGTGAGTAGCTGCAGTGATTTTTTTCAAGGGTTTGATGATGATCTTTGCGAACACATTAAGAGACCAACTCAACATTTTCCTCATTTTGTGAAGTCAAAGGTCGGCCAGAACATTCATCATCTGCAATGGGTTCTCAGCCCTGTTTAAAACACCAATGCCATTCATACACCTTTGATTTCACCATTGTAGAATAACTGTAACGTTTCTTAGCAATTTTAAAGTCTCTGTAGGTGTTTTACCTAAACACTGACAAAATTTAATGTTGCAGCACTGTTCTTGAAACTTCATTTTTATTACGTTGCAGAACAAAGGTAACTATCTCTGGAAGAAAACAGCAGCACTTGCAGTTTAATCATGTGACCTGGGTGAAACCAACCTGAACACGGGTGGTTTGGTAGAATCCATTTCATATGCTGTAACTTCAAATACATGCTTTTGTTGTCATAGATTACTGCAGTCCCCAAACTTTTGGATCAGTATGATAGAATAGAAATGTTTTTAAGTATACATCTTCATTTGTTGGTGCCCTAAATTATTTTTAGCTCTCAAAATGCACAATCTGCTGCTCTGTCCTCTATTAAATGTGGGTCATACATGTCAGTTTCGATTTCAATATCTGATAATAATGTAATGACATGTCTTGTGCATAAATTTAAGAATGATTTAGAATAACTTGAGTGGATTCTACCTGAAAAAAAATCTGTTATGTAGAATTCTGTATAGATTCAAGTTCAAGTAACACTTTTAATGGGTTTACATAAATTTTCTCTTCTTTCATTTTTAAAAATGAGAACTACTTAAGTTTTGATATTTCCATTACAGAAATTGTCGTATACATTGTAATGTTTTTTAAATTATAAGATTCCAAATAGAAAATTTGAAAGTCCAAAAATATTTAATCAAATATGAATGACTTTTAGATAAAAATGTACTCCAGTTTGTAATTTTTAACAAAATTAGTTTATGAAGTTTTAATGTCAACATTCAAAAGTTAATGACATTATGGCTAAAGCTTGTAAATAGGATAAAGCTAGGATTAACTTACTAATGCTAACTTTATTCAAGTCACGTGATTTGGATAAAGCATGCTTTATATGGATAAAGTTCAAAATTAATAGTGTGTTACTAGCTTTATACAATTTGTGGGCTTTAGCAATAGCATATATAAATTTTAAATATAATATATAATTTAAATATATTCATTTTAAATGTGTTTTATAGTTATTAAATTCATGTTTGAAAAAAGAAAAGTTGCCTGCTGATGGTCAAGACAGCTTGCAAATGTTGGATCCATTTATACATTTATTGCTCAATTGTCTTCAATCTTCATATGCAAAGGTTTACTTTTTAAAGAAATATGATGTATTAACTTTATTATAAAGTTTTAACAGCAAATAAAAATAACGATGTGTTTTTTTTCAGGTGATATCTTTAGCTCTTCGTTGTTTTATTTCAATTTTAGCTTTTCCTCTTCCTTCTTTACAATCAAACATTACAAGCATTGTGGTTCGTCTCTTTGTTTTACTTAAAACATATGCAGGATTGGGAATGGCACAAGGAGAAAACTTGGAAATAGTTGTCACCTGCTTTAAAGTAATATAAAATTATTATAATTAAAGCATTTAATCTGCAATACTTATTTCACTACAAATATTTTTGTTTATTTTTGCACAGGCTTTAACATTAGTTTTGTTAAATGTTGAGTATTATTCATTTACCTCAGAACAATTGGTTATTCTTTTGAGTCACATCGAGCAAGACATTAATGATCACACAAGACAAGCATCAGCTTTTAATTTGCTAAAGGTACTTTGAAAATAAATATTTTTTTGATAACTTCTTTCATAATCACAGATAAACTAATTTTTAGGCCATAATATCTCGTAAATTGGCATCTTCTGACATTTCAAGAGTGGCAGAAAAAGTAGCAGAATTATCAATAACTTCTAAGCAAGAACATGTTCGCTCTCAATGTCGACAGGTAATTTTACATACTACTTTAAAAAAAAATCATTGGACACCTCTGCCACTAATGATATGTAACATTTATGCAAATTATTTGTTCTTACTGCCTAATATATACCATGCCTGCAATGGTAGATGGGAAAATCTGTATTCTCTAACATGATTATGGTCCATCAAGAGTTGTCAGTGTTTCAGAAGAGCTTGATTGTGGGGTGTCACATTGCCAGGATGTCTGTCATGCAATAGCAAGCAAGCTATAACACCTTTGTGGTAGCAAACTGGAAAAAAGATGATTGTGTCCAGAACAAGCCATAATTAGGAAGACCAATGCCAATAATGGACAGAGACTATAGGGTTCTCTGAAGATAAATTATGAAAAACATGAATGGTTACAAAGGTTTTCATCCTAAGTTTCAGTACCTTTGCAATATCCTGCAGTGTTGCATCAGGGACTGGCTGGACCAACCAAACTCCATCCAAACATGAAGGAGGAATGGCAGAATATGCCAGTGATAGTACTATACGATCTTATGGAAAGTATGTTCCATCATGTTTCTGCTATGATAGCAGCAAAGAGTAAACATTGAAGATGGAACATTGATATGTGAATGGCCATGTGTCCAATGACTTTTTCCAAGTAATATATGTTCAAACAAATGGCATACTTCTTGAAGCCGTTTTAATATTTTCTTTTATTTATAGATTTATCTGCAGTATTTACAAAATTATATTTCCAAAAGAAAAGAAATGTCAAAATTATTATCAACATACATGGCACAATTAGAATACCAACATGAATATGGCAGAATATCTTGTTTGGAATTGTTAAATTCCATTTTTAATACTTTCAGTCAGGTAAGGAAAGGTTTAAATCTTTCTTTTATGGAATATTTTGTGTATTTTTTTGATACATATTAACTTTTTTACAGAAATCTTTGAAAAAATTTTCTGGTTTATTTTTTATTCCCATGTCTGCAAGATTAATTAATGATGATTCTCCTCAATGTCGTAATTTAGTTGCCCTGGCTTTAAAGAATTTCCTTGCTAAGGTAACATTTTAAAGTAAAGCAGCATTATCAACACTGATGTATAAAAATAATTTTGTTGCTGTCATAATAATCCTTATTAAAAATATTTCAGATTGACAAAGAAGAAAGAAGTAAATTATTTAGTATTGTTGTTACCTGGCTCAAGAATGATAAGGTATTCAATAGCTTCTTTTGGAGCATATCACTTTGAAATAGACTTCATCTTTGTAATTGAAATAGAAAATTACAAAATGAGTTAATAGTTGGAACCATAATAGAAATATTTTACATATAAATTATTTATAATTAGCCAAATTACTTTTTTACTTAGTTGAATTTTGCCAGGTAAATCTACATATTCTTCAAAATTTAAATACATAAATTTATCATCAATATTAAGCAGTTTATCTTCAATCAAAGATTTTATTTGTTTATATCCATTAATGCTTGTGTGCATTTACAAACTTCATTACATTAATTAAACCTTTAATATTAAAGTTATGGATAAGAAATATGTCATGTTAATTAATTAATTAATTAATTAAAAGATATGATACATTTTGTTTGAGCAAACAAATTGTATTCATAAAAATAGTGATAAAAGCAGTCACTATTTTTTGCCAACACTCAAATATTTACACTCACACAACCATTAAATGAAAGACATTACCTAAAAAGACTTGATTTTTTTTGTCAAAAGTTGTTTTAGGTAATGCCTTTCATTTAATTCGATACCATAGATATTGCACTTAATGAGTTAAGTCTTAATTATACAAATTAGTATCATTTCTGATTTGATTATTCATTTTATTTTATTTATTTTAGCTTTCTCATCGACGTCTGGGTGTTCAACTGTGTGGTTTGTTTGCTGAAGTAGAACAACAACATTTTGAACATCGACTTTCACAGGTTTCTGACATTTTTCAACAACAATTAAATCCTGCATCATATGATAAGGTTCATATATTAATATTTATAAAATGCAGTTTTTGTCTCATAATTCAAATTTATATATCAAAGTTTTTAATTATGATTTCAGATTGAACATTCTTTTGCTGAAAAAAATGCTGATCACATTTTATATCATTTACTAAATTGTCTGATGAAAATAGTTTCCATTTGTCCATCTTCACACAAGTTAAGCACAATTTGGGGTAATTTTCTTACAATAAAAATATTATTTTAATTTAATTATATAGTAGTAACTCTGATTTTATTTATTTACATAAATATCAAGATGAGATAAGGGCACATTTGCTTCATCCTCATCTTTGGGTTCAGTTAGCAGCTGCACAACTGTTTGGTTTACTTTTCTCTCAGTATTCTGTAGATGATGTCATGCAATATGTTTACAATGAGTTTCCAAATTCTGATGTCTATTTATTATTTGATACAGAACAAAAGGTGAGTATGGTAATCTTACTTACCAATTCTTAATAGAAGTTTCTTATAATTCATTATTATTAACATTAATGATATAATTTTATTATTTCAGTTGAAACTGCTATGTAAGGATTTTCTTATTCAGTTAAGTAATCCAGAATTGGATAAATCATTGTCTGAACAAGTAGGTTTTTTTTTTTATTAAGTATATGTTAAAGTATTATTTTTGAAAAACATGAGATTATGTAAATTATCCTCATTTACTAACAAATTTTATTCTTTATTTTCAGTTATTAAAAAATCTTATATATTTAGCTAAAATCTTTGCTAAGTTGTATTCAGAAGAGAAAGAATGTGATGATTTTGGGCATTTAATTGGACGTGTCTGTCGTGAAGCTAATATAGAAGTTGTCAAATATCCAAAATCTACTATTAAAGTAAGTTATTTCCAATTTTTATTTAAAACTGTATATAAAGAACACTATATTTCGGAGACAGTTGATCATTAGCAGCCAGAGGAACTCAATCAATAATTTCATCAAACAAACAAAATTACTCACTGTCAAAAACATCTCAACAGTTTATTATTTTTACAGTAATTTAGATTATAAAAATTTTCTATAGGAAAAATATATTTATCATCACATTCCACTATGCTTGGCCCAGATAAACAGCACAAGGAAATATTGTACAGAAATGTACATTGTTGCTGCTAGTTGCCATTAATTAGTGCACTAGTGAAATATGCATGATTTCATAAAGCATTAGGGCCAACTCCAGTTTTTAGTATACAACTGTATATAGGAGTGTGCACATCACTATACATTTTGAGACACACGTCTTGACTCTCATTGACTCACAACTGACTCACATAGCTGTGCTGGGTGTGATGTGAATGATATTACAATTGTTTATAGTTTATAATTTTTACTAATTTAGTTGATTTGTTTTTATTTTACTTAATCATCTACCACTTACTATAGCTGCATATTTTGAATCTGTTATCATAGTATTCTTCTTAACTTTGCTGAATAATACCCCATAAATCATGCAGAAATAAGCATGTTTTATGATTTATGTTAAAATTCTGTAACCTAAATGACTTTTTTTTTTTAACCTGATATTGCCCCTTTTTGGGATCTTGTTATACTGGAAAAAGGAAGGAATGTTGCTCATTTCATGAAATAGACAAAAATTTGTGTTGATTTACCATTGGACATTATTCTTGTAGTGATATTAGTAGTAGCATTGTGGTAAATTTAGGAACTTATATACAAAGCATGTTCAATAGAAAACTGGAAAAGTGCCATTAAAGGTTGGGAGGATGAGCAATAGCATAGTAATTTTGACAAGTCAGAGGCAACATTAAATGTGACTGGCAGCACTGTTGATGTGCAAGAACATAAGACAGTGAATCAATAAAATAGTGGCACCTCTCCAGCACTGCATGAAGTAAGAACAGTACATTGGTTTTTGTCAAAAATTGGAAACAATCAACATACATTGGCAAGTGCAGATACTGTAAGATTACTATATGAGTTGCATACAGGCATATGAGTAGAGTTCTAAGATTCCAAAAACAGCCACATTTCTGTGGAAGATTTTCTACTGCTGGGCCATAGTGAATGCCATGGAGAATCTTCCACAGAACTACTAATACATTCTTCATTCTGTACTTTGACAAATACAGCTTTTCCTGGAACATTGAACATTTATCTGGATCTAAACTTGAACTAAATGAAAATGTTCCATGAGTTTTTAGGAATAATGAAATTTGTTTTGAGTATTTTAAATTTAACAAGAAATTATACTTGGGATTCATTGACCAAAAGGAGTAATTTGATAGTGTGCCTAGGGGAATACTTTTTGAAGTTCTAGAGAAATATGGCATAAAGGATACTCTACTAAGGGGAATCCAAAATGGGAAATATAAAAGTTGGTTCTTTGCTCTATGCAGATGACATTGTCCTGTTAAACAATGAACCTGAGGACTTCCAGCAATATCTAAATAAATTAGAGGAAAGTTGCAGGAATTTTGGTATGTCAATCAGCTACAAGAAAGCAAAGGTTATGGCTATTGGTAGAGTGAAAGAGACGATAAGTTCTCATAGTTAGGAACAATTTTTAGTGAAGATGGAAAGTTAGATTTGGAAATCAGCAATGCAGGTCAGGCAGGAAGCCAATTGAGCAAATATATCTGGAACAAGAAAGAAATAAGTCATAAGACAAAACTAACTGTGTACAATACAATTTTTAAACCTATATTGAGATTTGGTTCTGAGAGATGGGTGAAAAATAAGGGAATTAACCAAAAATGGGAGTATTCAGATAAATTAGTGGTGTTAATAGATGGATACTGTGGCAAAATCATTTTAAAAATGAAGACATAAGGAAAACCTCAAGATAACTAATATTCAATTGAGAGTAAGGGAGGCTAATCTGAGATGTTTTGGCCATTTAGAAAAATTGGAAGAAGAACAAGCAGCCAAACAGGTATTTGAAGCTAAAATCAGAGGGATGTCCCTAGACAAAGGTAGATTGATACTGTTAAACAGGCTTTAGAAGAAAGGAATTAAGTTTTTAGCCTGGAATAAAGTTAGTCTGTCAATTGAAGAAAAGTAGCAGATGGTAGTATAAAAGTTTTGATTTTTTACTATGTTGACCTGTGCACCTTCTGGATATCAGCAGGAATAGATGATGATGAGATATTTGAAAAATCCGAGTTCATTATTATTTGTTTTTATTAGTAATTAGCACACATGTTCAGCATTGTCTGCACAAATGTTAAAATGAAAACATTTTAAAAGTTTGGCTATTTTAGTTGATCATTGTTATTTTTATCATGCAGTGTTGAGGTTTTATGGAAGCTTACATTTTCTTTGGAGTCCTAGAAAATAAGTATGAAAATTTAGTATAGAGTGCTCATAAAGTTTAAAAGTGTATAGAGAACAGACAGATATAAAGCATTCCATTTTATATTATTGTTACAGTCAAAACCCGTTTTTAGTTAGAACGCGTTTTAACTAGTTGAAACTAGTTTTTACTGAATGTCTTTGTTAAAACCTGTTTTGTCTAGTTGAAACTAGTTTATACTGAATGTCTTTGTTAAAACCCGTTTTGTCTAGTTGAAACTAGTTTTAACTCAAATTCATTTTTGACTAGCAGTAAATTCTAGTTTTAAGTAGACAGAATGGGTTTTTACAAAGACATCCAGTATAAACTAGTTTTAACTAGTTAAAACGCATCCTAACTAAAAACTGGTTTGACTGCAACGCATAGAGTGATTCGGGGTAAGATGGTAAGCGGGGGAAGATGACTAATTTTTGATATTTTCAAACGGTGACATCACATATTGTCATGTATTTGTATGATGAATCGTTGGGCCAATATTGAGTGCGGAAAGCTGTAGTTGACTACCGTTACTTCATTTTCTACATCCGAGAAGAATAAAAGCTAGATAAGAACGAAGTGTTTGTTGTGAAATATTTCTAGAATAATTTTAAACTAAAAGTTAAAATGGAATTTATTAAAAAATGCTAAAAACAATTAATGTGTGATGTAGTTAAGGTTCTAAAGTTTCCATTGTCAGTTACCGCCGATCCCGATCAGACATGCTGGAGCACGTGACTCTACTAGGCATCTTACCCCAACAAATGGAAAATATGCCACATTTTTCTTGGGGTAACGTGCCTATTTTTTGTTAATTGATTTCCAATATGCCTATTTTTAATAAACTTTTGTTTTCTCGTTTTATTGCAGGATATGCATAGAAATTATATAAGGACTTCTCAAAAAAGTTTTTGGACTGAAAAAAGCTTTCAGTTAGCTATAGAACACGTTAGAACGGGCGGAAACTTAACAATACTTATACTGTGCTGTTATACTTACTATGAAGTACTTTGTACTACATATGCAATAAACTAAATTTGGTTAAGAAATTCAAAAATGAATTTTAAGCAGTTATATTTGTTATCTTACCCTAATGGCATTTGGCATCTCACCCAGATACTTGGGGTGAGATGCTTAAAATGCCAAACAGTGAAAAAGTCGTCATTGCAAACACAGTATAGAATTTTTTAAAATAAACTCCAAACTTTTATTTGAAAGACATACTCCAGAATATGATATTTTCATTAGAGGGCTCCTAAACTCAAATTAGCGCTGTAATTTTCCTCATAAGCAAAATGTTAGGCATCTTCCGCCGAATCACTACACACAACTTTATTTCCCCCAAACATATTTATGTAGCTAAAATTAGTTTTAACTAATGTTAAAAGTTAAAACTAGTTTTGTCTAAAGTCAAAACATGTACAGCAGTAAATTAACTAGACAAAACCGATTTTGTCTAGTTAAAACTAGAATTTACTGCTAGTCAAAAATGAATTTGAGTTAAAGCTAGTTTTAACTAGACAAAACGGGTTTTAACAAAGACATTCAGTATAAACTAGTTTCAACTAGTTAAAACGCGTTCTAACTAAAAACGGGTTTTGACTGTAACATTATCATCAACAACCCATCTCGATTATAAGATATAAGTGCAGAGCCCAAACGGTTAGGAGTTGAAAGTGGGTACGTCATGAGAACATACACTAAGAAGGGATTTTTGAAATTCCCTGTGGGGGAGAGGGACAGGATTAAGGCTTACCATGAAAAACTTGGCCTTTGCTGTACTATTTTAGATGCCTTTTTTTGCATTTATGCAGGAAATAGAAGGATCTAAAAATATGTTCAAAAAATTCTCAACAATATTTAGTGTTCCATCATATGTAAAGTTGACATGGACGCACATGCACATAAGTTTGCTTTATTTGAACTCTTAATCTTAATGTTTGAATTTCTATTTATGAATGATTCTGGAAGATCCAGCTTATTTTTTGAATTTAGTAAACCTGAAGAAGAACCCAGAAAGAGTTATGAAAACGATTATTATTCATCACTTAGTGGTTGCAGTGAGTCTTAATTATCGTTATCCCAGTGTGGTAAGCAGATATCTAAAAATTTTCTAATTAGTCTCAGAAGAGGGGGGCCTAATTCTCTTGCACTTGGTGAAAACAGGTAAGATCAGCTATAATCTAATAATCTTAATCTTTGCTATTGTTACTTTTTTTCTGAGCAACACTGGGCTCATCTGTTAGTATATATATATATACATANCTTAAAATTCAGTTGAACATCAAAGAATTCTTAAGATTCGCTTTCATAATGTTTTATTAATCTAAACAAAAATATTAAATTAGTTCCTGTACAAACTTAAATTAAAAGTTGAAAAATTTTAAGGTTTAATAGTAAAATTTATCAGAACGTTTACAATAACTAAATGCAATATTCGTTCAAAAAAAGTAACAAGGTTGTTTGGTGTATTAATCAATGTAGGAATTTACAGAATTTTATTCGTAAATTTAGGAAATAAGCATACAGATTTGACAGAATATATGTCGTGGATCGTGATATAAAATAAATACATATTGTGACAAAAATATTAACGATGAATACAGTTGATATTGTTATAGGAAAAGTCACCCAATTACGAGCCTGCCATTACTTTGCGACTGCTGCATCGCAGTTCTAGGTGAGTATGGCGACATGTGTGTCTGTTGCTGACCAGTTCATCTTTTTCACCATCGTATTTTCCAGCAAACATGACTTTGAAAGCGCTCCTTGTCAGGCGCCATTTTCAGTCCGATAAATTTCATTTTGTTATACAAGTATAACAAAACGAAATTTGATAGCTTTCCGCTTTTTTTGGTCTTCTCATCTGAGTCGACTACACAATATCCCGTGTACTGAACGTTATATTCAGTAATGGACCAAAATAGGCACCGGCGCATTTTCTTGTCAGGCTATCTGTCACTGTTTTCTGCTTTTACCACGAAACAAGAACTGGGCACTAAGAGGATCCCTTTTAGCAAGCCCATTATGGGTTCGGCCAGGCCCACAATGGGGCAGCCGGTTGGTAAGGGATGGGAGCCGACAAATCCAGTCAGACCACCCCGAAAAATTCCCGGGGATTTTTCGACCCGTCCGAATTCGATCCCAGAATCCTCAGAGCGGTTATATAGAGCGGCATAATTTAGAACTAATGCTCGCTCAGGGGCTAGACACTTGTGACCGAATCGTTTTGTTCCAAGAAGAAACGATTTCATCAGTTAGAATTAAACTGCATTGACAATATCTGTACGACTTTAATTGCTAGAACATTATTTTTGATATGAATAGCCGACACTGGATAGAATCGCCCTGATGGATCCTCATAAGACCTTTTCAGGACAGCCGGATGGCCGAGCGGTTAAATGTGGTAGCCTACCGCTCTGGAAGACCCACTGGTCGAAAAACTCTAGGAATTTTCGTAGGTGCATATGTCCTGCCTCGTCCCTTTCCACCCGGTCACCTCACTGTAGGCCTGGCTAAACCTATAATGCACAGCCAAGGCCACTTGATCGCTTCGCTAGTAAGGCCGTCCGATAAACTATCTCTCTCTATGGGACCGAGCGTATAGACGCTAGTTAATATTTTCTCCGCTTGTGGCGCTGACGATCGGTGACATCCATCGTCAGCGATTCAGGTGGAGAGTATAGAGGAGTTTGGAGACGTCGCTGCATTTAAATATTTTTCTCATTAAAGCAGGTTGAAAACTTTTGACAATCAAGAAATGAGCTGCTGCAAACGATGTTCCCTAGTTTGTGAAAAAAGCGAAATAATAATAACAGTATTTTTCACTTTATTTTCATAAGACGTTTTTAGGAAGAAATAATAACTGAGTATTATTGGCATGGAAAATACAAACTTTTTCACATTAATACTATTTAATCATCTCTTTTCGATTCTTAAAGATACCAGTAGTTAATCGTTAATGTAAATTTTTTTTTTACTCGAAAAGTATGCAAAATTAGCAAAACTAGGTTACCTACAGTATGCACTGTCTACTATAAAAATTTTCACATTTTCGGACCATATATGATAATTATTAAAATGTTGTGTATTAAATCTGTTATAAAATTATTACTTTTGTTAATCAAGACTGTAAGAATAAATACCGATATAACCTTTCGAAAAAATTTGCTTATTTTTTTGCAAAAATAAGCAAAGTTTTTAGTTAGTAAAAAAATTTCGAAAAATATGCACGGAAATATGTGATATTGAAGTTACCTTCAATATCACCATATTTACGAACTTATTATAATTAATATTGGAGAAGTACACAGAAATGTGAACAAAAGCAACATATATTGTTTTAAAGTTGAAATTAAAAGTATAACTATGGTAAAAGTAACATTGCTTCAGTTTACATCTCTAATATAAATAAAATTCTTTATAGAAAAAGCAAAAGCTTATTACATAAGAAAAATTAATTTATTGAATAAAGTGTACACTGTTTTTGACTGAATTTTACAGTTTGTAAAATTCAGTCAAAGACCAGAAATGTACTTAGCTTCCTCCTCATCAGAAATTTACAATATGAATTAGACAACATTAGACTTTTAATATTTTTCTAGAAATGGGCTTATGATGCAGTCTGAGAACTTTTTCCACAGTTTGACCACACAATGAATGTATTTATATCTATATACCAAGCTGCTGTTGAAGAGAAATCCCGTCAACCGTATATAACTCACGAATAAGTATAACTAAATACAACTATAACTATATGTAATTATCACAATTTCATAAAATAGCTATACTCGCACACAAAAGTACAAAACGACCAATTTACTCAACAGACGATTCTCACCGATAACTAGCGCCAAAATCTTTCGCAGCGGCAAAAAATGGAAACAGTGTGAATACGGCAATTTTCCTTACGGCGGACGGCCTTACTAGCGAAGCGATCAAGTGGCCTTGGCACAGCAGTGACCAAGTACAAAAAATGACGAATCACTGAACACCGATAATTAGTCGCCTCACTAACAGACTGGCCGCGAAGAGTTTTCCAGGTTTTTTTCATGGGTTTAACATCTAAATAGGGACAATTTCCCCATAAATGTCCTTCCAGGAGACATTCCTTGGTAGATCTTCCACATGTTTGCATTGTCTTATAGTATAAGATTTATACTATCAAGATACTCGTACCTTACTCAAGAGACCCAAACCATAATGGGCTAAAAAGACCCCTTTAGTGCTCACAGGGCAGAAAGACTTCTAAAAAAGAACACTCAATATATGATTTGCATCGTAAAAAGGACGAAATCTATTTATGGAAAACAATTTTCCAGAAACGAGTTGCATAACATTCCCGGATGTTATGAGTTTTTATTAAAAAATAATTTTTACATTATTAAACAAAATAAATAAAATTATGTGTGTGATGAAATAAAACAGTGACTGAAAAGTCTGTAATAACAAGAACAGTGGTCTGAGGGGCCTGAAAAATAGTAGATGCAATGCAAAAATCTTTGCCAAAAAGTGTTAAAAAATGAATTTTATATTATTTTTGTATTTATTTTTTGCAAAAAAGTAAATAAAATGACAACTATGACAAAATAAATAAAATTATGATTGTGATGAAATAAAACAGTGACTGAAAAGTCTGTAATAACAAGAACAGTGGTCTGAGGGGCCTGAAAAATAGTACATAGTAGCGGGAGTCCATTATGCAAATGTGGTTTTATATAATTTCCTATACTTTTAGCCAGATCGACACCAGCCATCTGTAATAATGCGCGGTCTTAAATTGGGGTTCATAATGTCAAGCTTTTACTGTAATAAGATAAATAACTGTATATTACGTATTCACATATTCAAAGTAATTAAATACTTGAAAAGTAAAATACAATATGTTCTAAATAGTCATAATTTTAAAAATTAATTATAATATTAAATTTAATTTTACTTACTGATAATGGTAAATATTTTCTTTTCTGGCATAACTGCATTAAAGCCATAACCAATAATATAGGTGAAACAAGGAAAAAAATAACATTTAAGAAGCATACTGTCCAATTAGGAAGAGTTCTTGCTTTTTCTTTCCTGTTATTTAATAATCTCATATAATAGTTGAATTTAATAAGAAAATGCAAAAATAAAATACCATTTTAATGTATTTTATGTTAAGACATAAAATTCCATTCATTTCAAAATGTGTGAAAAATATCATTTAGCAATGAAAGATTCTTTTGAGAAATTTCTTCAAGATCAAATATATTTTGAGCAACACAGTCAACGTGTGAAACTATTTGGAGACTACTATTTATTGGAATGAAGCTTAAGTCATTAATGAATCAATCATTAGATAGACTGGTCACTGCGCAGTATTTACTCTCACTAAATACAGTAAAATCTGTCTAAATGGAAAAAGTTCTTCAGAATGGAGTGATTTTCTATGTTTATTTATTATAAAATGATAAGCTGGTAAATTGTCAATGTGTAAATGAAAGAGCTTTGGGCATGAAGAATATAACTAACCTAGATAAAGCAGAAAATTAAGTTTCCAGTTGTAGACAAATAAGCCCCTGGATGAGATTACTCTTAGAAAAAACTGCCTCCAGATATAACAGTTGTTGCAAAGCATGAGAAACTATTCTGAAAGCAATTTTGAACTTTGTCAGAAATATTTTTTTGTTTTCTGATGATTTATATCCCAAGTTGCAATTTGGAATGTGATGGGTCATTGATGTAAAGTTAGAGTTACCATAACAGATGAAGGCAAAATACAAACAGATTAGTATTAAAAATATTCAGACAGCAAGGAAAAATAACAGGAATTCATTCATATTTTTCAATGTAGTAAATGTAGGTATATAATATAAAGTTTCAATTTACACTTTCCTTTGGGGCACAGCATTTTAAATAAAAGAAAACTATATTGAATGTGCTCATGCTCTCTAAGCAACAGAGCCATTACATTCACTTATACAATGTTGCTACCTAGCCAATATATACAATAATAATCATAAAAACTTTAACACCTTTTGTCAGATTAAAATCTAAGTGGTTATGATTTAACTATTAACTGTGCGATTAGTTGAAAAGTATGGACATTTTGTTTAATTTTTCTAAGTACGGTATGGACACTGACAGAGCCTTTAAAGTATGGACTGTCTGTACTAATATGAACATATGGTAACTAATAAAATAGAAGTACTAAAGTNTAGTTTTATCTAAAGTCAAAACATGTACAGCAGTAAATTAACTAGACAAAACCGATTTTGTTTAGTTAAAACTAGAATTTACTGTAGTCAAAAATGAATTTGAGTATAAACTAGTTTTAACTAGACAAAACGGGTTTTAACAAATACATTTTGTATAAACTAGTTTCAACTAGTTAAAACGCGTTCTAACTAAAAACGGGTTTTGACTGTAACATATACATAACAGACGGAAAAGTAAAACATAAAGACAAGAAGGAAAAACGTATGATCTGGCAACAAAAAATCGATTAATCGCAGCCTTGGATGATTATATCTAAGAATGTAGAAATGTTATATAATAAATAATTTTAAAATTTCCAGAAATTAGAAAACAAAAGTAAAAACAAAATAGCAAATATTTATATGCTATTTGCGTCAAAAATAAATTTGAGTTTTAAATGGCAGAGGGCGCCACTAATTAACATGTTGCTGTTTTGAAGTAGGCAAGGAAAAGTTTAATTTTCTATTCATTATTTTTTTTCATTCTTCGTTACATTTAAAAAAAAACATGGTTATTTACTTCACAACAAATGGTAAAGTAATCATTTTTAAAATTAAGCCAATTATTATTTAAAATGAGTTGTAATGAAGACAGACTTGTTCATTTTCGGTATTGTTAATGAATTTTTAATTTTTAATTTGAATACATTCTAAATACACAATATATAAAGATTTAAAATTGCTTGAGAAGTTAAATAACAATAATTTATTTTAAACTTCGCAGAATTTTTACTTAATTTCTCAAGTAATTGTACATATACAACATATGCTTAATATAAATAAATGATGAATGATATTTTAATTTTAAAGAAGTTATAACAATGAAAAAAGGTAAGTTGTGAATGCTGAATGAGGGATTTGTCATCCCCAGAGTTATAGACTCCCCTCTGTACGAGCAAAGTCAATGAAACTATACCTGCACATGCAACCCTTTGTGAGATATTCATCTCCAAAGCTCAGATTTTACTGTAAACCAGTATAATGCCTATTCTCCATGCTCTGCATGAAGTCGTGTGCTTTGGTGCTCGCACCTTAATGCATGAGGCGAGCCACATACAGCCCTAAAACTATAACATTGAGTACTTCACGACACAATCAATTGGGCTACTCAAAACCAACAGTTGTATGGGCCAAATAGTTAAATGTGATAGTCTTAGTGGAGCAATGCAATTCCCAATCTAGAAATAGGCTGTGTCTTGCAAAGAATCACATGTAGAAGTATGGTTGTTTTGACTTTTTTGCTCCTGTGGGTATGGTCTACAGCTCTGATAAGCTCCCAACAGTCTCGTCTAGAGGCATAATTGTACTTGGGGGAAAAAAAAATAGAATTAACCACAAGTATTTATGCAAAGTATATAGAAATATTAATTATGTATAAAAAACTATATCTGTTTTAATGGAAAGTAATTGTTATCAATTGGAAATAAATGATTTCTACATTCTTTACATAATAAATTAGATTGTTACTTTGTATCTGTGTTTGTAGTAGCTGAATTACTCTAGTAGTATTTAGTTCAACTGATTAAACTGCCTTGTTCAGTTCTGTATATTTTATTGGTCTGAATAAAGATGTTACAAAAACACAAAATTTATTTCTATTTTATGTATCTAAGTTTCTTTATTGTCTAATGATTTAATTAATAAAAGGTAAAATTTAAATAATGAAAAAAATATAAACATAAATAAGACAGCTATTTAAAATAAATGAATTTATACTATACAAAATTGCAAGAATAAAATGGAATTACTGTCAAATCAAAGATGAGTTAGAAATTTATAGTAGGCCTAAATGTTTATGATGAGAATGATTATAGAGGATGATATTGAAACTGAGTGGTAAAATAACCAAGTACTGAAAGTATTTACTTTTATTTTTCTTTTATTAATTTTATTTTGAAAATTTTAAATTTCCAAAACAATGATCATTTTCTAAGTTAAATTTTAAAATATTAATTTCTTTATAATTAGTAAAATAATCATACTAAAAATTACTAGAGAGATAGGATAATGTTTTAGAAAAATAAATTTAGAAACAATATTAACATTCATTTTTTATAATTTTTACAAAAACTGTGATTTCAAATCCACTATGTTTATTTAAATTTTAATCTATGGCTCATTTTTTTTATAGCCTTCAAACTTTTTCTCTTCTAGCTTCTAACTGATCAATAAGTATTGAATATAATGTTTTCTCAAAATTCAAAAATCTTGGAAAAGAAATAAAGTAAATAAAAAGTTTTCTTCTAACGAACTTTGTTAATGCAAGATTTCCACTAAACTGCTCTTCTGTAATCATTTTTTGAATGAATTTTTTCATTTTTAAATTTGCAATTTTTCCAGAACAAATATCTATATCAAAATTTTTGTACTTGTATACAATGTTCTCTCTAAGCTGCGCGGCTGCACGGACGCACTCTGCTCAAATTGTTGCTGCGCACGAGAATTTATGTGCCGTGCAGGCGATCATGCACACCGATTTGAATTGTTGTTTACTTATTTCTCACTCTGTCTGCAACCATGATTATTTGCTATGTATATTTCAATTAAATACATTAAATCATTGACAAGAGATAATATTTTGTATAAAAGAATGTTTTAAAATTAATTTTAATCTCTATANGCGATCATGCACACCGATTTGAATTGTTGTTTACTTATTTCTCACTCTGTCTGCAACCATGATTATTTGCTATGTATATTTCAATTAAATACATTAAATCATTGACAAGAGATAATATTTTGTATAAAAGAATGTTTTAAAATTAATTTTAATCTCTACTTTATAATTAATTATTTTAATTTTTATAGAAAAAAATAAGATTATATATATATATGATCAGAAAAATTTTTTGCTCAGAATCTGCCTCAGCAAAAATTTTTTTTGCTCAGAGAAGTATATGTTCCGCTCATCGACAAAAAAAATTAGAGGGAACATTGCTTGTATAAGTATTTTTCTATTTTGTTTCATTGCTTCCAATAACCATTTTCCATCATATGCATTTAACACATGTTTTCACTTCATCTTAGTTTGTTGGAAGTTATTATTAGTGCCATTTTGTGATATTCTGCAAAATGATTTAAAGAAATCAGTTATTATACTTCTGTTTATATTTTTAACTTGTTGAATATAAAATTGTTAATTAAATATAAACTTACATGCCATTTTAAGGCATATAAATATCAGAAAAATACATATTAAATTTTTTTTAATTTCAGATAGTCATGCATCAGTTACCTAATAATATCTATCTATAATATACAACATATGCTTAATATAAATAAATGATGAATGATATTTTAATTTTAAAGAAGTTATAACAATGAAAAAAGGTAAGTTGTGAATGCTGAATGAGGGATTTGTCATCCCCAGAGTTATAGACTCCCCTCTGTACGAGCAAAGTCAATGAAACTATACCTGCACATGCAACCCTTTGTGAGATATTCATCTCCAAAGCTCAGATTTTACTGTAAACCAGTATAATGCCTATTCTCCATGCTCTGCATGAAGNCAATATTATTTCAAAATATGATTATTTCGTTAGTTATTTCTCCACCTATGACAATTTTCATGGGAAACGACAAATATGAAAGTAAGTTTTTTTATATGATTATGTTAAATGTCATATTATAATTTTCATGTAATCACTTTATTTATAAATATTTTAAGATGAAGATTTAATTAAATGGGGT
This sequence comes from Centruroides sculpturatus, assembly GCF_000671375.1. Classification (NCBI taxonomy): domain Eukaryota; kingdom Metazoa; phylum Arthropoda; class Arachnida; order Scorpiones; family Buthidae; genus Centruroides; species Centruroides sculpturatus. Next base: position 166,912 of record NW_019385476.1, on the reverse strand, counting down.
TGGCCTGAAGATGTTTGGTTTCATGTTGACAAAGTTTCTTCGGCACATGTTTATCTTCGCTTACAAAAAGTAAGAACTTAATGTTATTAATGAATAATAATAAATAATTTTCTGTTTTAAGATTTAAATATAACACTTTGCAGATATTTTATATCTACATAAATTGTAGTATAAATGAAATTATAAATGTATACTTAAATATATTAGATGAAAATATCACATTTAGCTTTTTCTGTCAAACTGACAAAAATATAAATAGCTTAACTATACAATAAAAAATATTATTTGAAATACAAATTGGACAAGCATTTTAAATGTATTATGAATGATTGCTATCTATAGATTTTAAGTATAGAATGTTTTAAATATATAAGAAATAGGAAGTTTAATTTTATTATATTTTTGGATTTATTATTGAAAAATATTAAAGTTTAATTGAGAATGGTTTTTCAAAAAGGAAAAAAAAGGATTTCTAAAGTTATGAGCATTTATAATCAAACATTTTGAAAGATAATGGTTTAATAAAAATGCAACTTTTTATGCATTAATTAATTAATTTTTATTTTTTTTTATTTTTTTAGTTATTTAACAAATATACAAATAGATGCTCTTTTTTGTCTAAACATTTCAGCAATTGAATAACAAAATTTTGTTGAATAGACTTAAACATTTCTGATGTTAATTTAGTATATTCATCACATATTCTTTGCTTCATTCTTTGCTTCGTATCTGGAATCATGGTCAGTTGTTGAAGCAAAAACTATTCTTTATTAAACCCCATATAAAATAATCAATTGGTGTCAGATCTGGTGATCTAAATGCCATAAAAATTGTCTCCTTGTCTCATTCATTGTTCTGCAAGTATGTCATTTAAGTTTATTTTAAAAACTAATTCAATAATGTGGTTCAAAACTGCTTTTGAACCACATTAAGAATTGATTAAAAATTAACTATTAACAGTTTTGAAATCTGTTTCAATTAATTAACTCATAAAAAATGTGCATTTTTTATCGTTTTTCAAAATATACAACTATATATGCTCATAACTTTGAAATTATCATTTTTTTGAAAACTGTACTTAATAAAAGTTCATTATTTTTAATAGAAAACCCAAAAATATAAAACCCTGGAGTTCTGTATGAAATTTTGAAGTTGCTCCCATGTCTATCCATAAGGAGATGGGCAAAACTTTATTTTTATTGCACTAAAGACTTCTTAGAAATATTAAACTTTTATTCTTATCATTTTTTTTATTAGAAGTGCATTCTTCAAGTTATTGACTTGTAATACATTACATGAAACACCCTGTGTAATCTGTTTAAAAAAAATCAGCTATATATTTTCAAAAAATATAAGATATAATATAAATAGGTCAGATGTCCAAAATATTTAATGTTAAAACAGAAAACTATTTTCGTGTTACAGTGGATTTTTGATCTATCATTTTAGGCAGGACTTGGAAGAAAAAACAATTGATACAGGAAATTTATAACATTAATATTTTTATTTTTATCTCATATAAAATGTGTATTTTCCAGTGATAGGCTTATATGATGGCTTTCTGCAATATTAAGCAATATAGAGCATGTGCATGGTTGTTCATTTATTATACATTTTAAAAAATTGTTAAGAATACTGAAATTTGTTCTATTTTCTTTTGGTAGGAATACTTAATGTGTTGACTCTTTTCTTGCACTTGAAAATGATACTTAGAAGTGACAAAAATGTTAGTGAAATTATAAATTTTTATCACTTACAATGTGTTGATTCTCTTACAGAAAAGGGTTCTGACATTCCTTACTTCTCAAGACATGATCTCCCCTACCTCAAGACAATGCAGGTTGCCAACCTTACAAGAGAAAATCATCATATCTGACTCTTGAAATTATTGTATTTCACTTAAAATTATTGTACATCCATTTTGATTCTTTGTACTTACATCCTTTACACACAGAAATATTAACAAAGTTCTCCCTATGTCAGAATCCTGTAAACTTTTTATCTGTGATCCCTTCTTACAACAAAAAATTTTTAGACCCTATTTTACAATAAAGTTTTCACAACTCTCCCTTATAATATATCATGCAAAACAAACCTCTAAATGGGCATAAGCTAAAATTTACGTTTTTTCATACAATTTCAACCAAATACGAAATATCAAACATTAACAAATATTTAACACATTCCTTTATAGAGGAAAAGGTGGTATTATGGAACCACCCCATTTCGAACTGATAATAAAGGTGAACTGTAGCGGATTGTGGCTGAACTGAACTAGGCAGACATCCATAGCAAGGGGAAAATCTGTTTTACTTCAGTTAAACTGTTGTCCGTATTTAATCAGTAAATTTGTTTTTTTCAAAATTCACAAGTTTTTAATGCTAAGTGAATTTAATTATTTTTAAAATATAAATCGTGTAGTTGTAGGTTCACTGCTGCATGTATTCCGTTCCATAGACTTAGGGGTACATATTAATCTGTGATGTTCACATTTTTTTAAAATTTGGTCTTGACAGACATAAGTTAATTCAAGATGGCGATTCCCTTGGTGCTTTTAATATGGAACCCAACTCCTCCGAACTCTCTCTTTGCAAGCAGACATTTGTCTGGAGCAATTTGTGAAAAAGACACTAGGTAGAAAGCCAATTCTTCCTGAGAATATTGAAAAAGAGCTGCTGGAATATATATTGTTGATGGAGGTCATATATTTCTATTATAAAAGCATTTTTTCGATAAAATACATTGGAGTAAATAATTTTGTAATTATTTAACATTTTTTGCACTTTCCCATTTGTTTTTGGCTACATTAAAGCATTTTTTGAAAATATACAGTAAGGTTCCATATTACCACCTGATTTTCTCTAAGCCTACTTTCTGATTTTTTGTACAAAAGCCTTCAAAAACCATACTTATAGTTACACTAGCAAAAAATCCAATTAGGAACATTTAGTTTAATAGTTACCAGTACTTTTTGCACAAAAAATGTGGGTGTAGTTATGATACCTTGTTTACAATTCACTAAAATGTAATTGGAGTTCCATAATATCACCTTCTCATCTATATCATAATTATTTCAAATGCATGAACCTTGGTTTTTCCAAATTTTGCAACTATCTAAAAGTCAATAAGTCTAAAAGTATAGCAGTTAGCAGTCTTGAGAAGTGTATGACAGAAGTGTGCCTTATAATTGAGAATATATGGTAGTAGCCAATCTAAAATCTTCTGATAATTTAGTAGCTTTCTAGAGTGAAAAATTATCAATACATATAAAAATGGTGATTATAAATTAGATTTCTTTTTCAAAAATTAATGGTTGTTTTCAGAGTAAGGCATATTTATGATGATATCATACAGATATTATTGTACAAATATGATAATTATCATACAAATAGCAATGTTGAGACAATGTTCTAACTTTTACCAGTGTTGCCTGGCTTTAAGTGGAAATGTCACCAATAAAGTACAGTATTTTGTAAAGCAGTAAACAAACAGTAGCCAAAAATTGCAATAAAAACTGGTTAGCTGTAATCAAAGGGTTTAACTGTTAAATTTGATGTGCTTTTATTTTTAGTTCATGAAAATCAGTACTTCAATGTAGTGCCCTGTATTGTGAGCAATGTTCCCTCTAAGCTGTGCGGCTGCACGGACGCGCACTGCTCAAATTGTTGCCGCGCACGAGAATTTATGTGCCACGTAGGCGAGCATGCACACCTATTTGAATTATTGTTTACTTATTTCTCACTCTGATCATCAGGCTAAGTATGGGATATAACTAGAATTATTTCAAATATTCTGGTATGCTAGTAGAACGAACAAGTTATAAACTAGTTGTTTGTAATAGAAATATTTACTAACCAGCAGTTATTTTTAATTTAACAAGTACAGTAAAATCTTGCTTGTGGCTATCCCAAAATTTCTCTGTAAAACTTCATAAGTTTTAATATAAATCAAACTATATTGGTGGTCATCTCACTTAAGTGGTCAAGGTAAGAGTATTCTAAAGTGATATTTATCTTTATTTATGTGGCCAACAGAACAAGAAAACTCTAATTTCTAAATTCAACATATTGTTTAAAGTGCTTTAAACAGAACTTAGCTTTATTGCTATAGTTTTGGAATAGTTTGCTGAGATCTCTGTAACAAATGATATTCAAGTAAAAGAAATGCTCATTTACACATGACAAATTAAATTATCTCCAGAATTTAGTAAGAAAAGGCAATTATATATTTGTTCAATAATTTTATACAAAATCTGTATTTTCTAAAAATATAATGATGTGAATCACCAATGATCAGTCTATATCACTAATAATCTAATAGTGATATAGACTGATCATTGGTGATTCACTCAATGAAGCAAAATATAGATGAGTCTGATGTAAAAACCACTTTATTTGATAATATTTTTTCCAATATTTGAACATTTCTGAATATTTAGTGATTTCTATTTAATAATCTTTTCCTGAAATCTGTTAAAATACAATATTTAAATAAAACCTTTACTACTATTTTATGAACATGTTGATACTGTTGGGGTATTGATTTCATTTATGGGTACTAAACAGTACAGAATTTTGGGTATAAAAGGAGTTACAAACTGTTCTTCATAATTCTCTGACAAGTGAACAGTCATGGTGTTACTTTGCTTGATCATGCATTAATTGTCAATTCCACAGTCCACATTTGTTGTCATATCTGTAATTATTGAAATAAAATTATTGCACTTTGTTTCTTAACTCCTGTAATTTGTTAGAAAACATATGTAATGTGCACATTAAGACAATAGAAGCACCAAATTTAGCCCTGGCAAATGAATTTTGAAGTAAAATTTTTTCCCAAAAATTGAAACTATATACTCACAATAGTATGTACACCACATTTGGTAATAAATAATAATTTAAATATATTATTATTTATTAAAAATGATGAAGTATGTCTTCATGTGATTGAGATTTGCTCAACAGTTTTTTCTACAAGAATTTAGAATACCTACTCTTTAATTATGATCAATCATCTGTGCAGTGCTCTGTAAGAAAGTTTAAATTATTATATATTTCAAAAGATATACAGTATTATGTGAATTTATTATTATTATTTACTTTTTAATCTATCTTAAACTTTTAAAAGGATGCAGTACAGTATTCTAATTACAGTTCTGTTTATCAAATTTTTCATAACTTCATTTACGGTATGCGACCATCTCACTTATATGACCAGAAATTGCACACCCCAAAAGTGGCTATATAAGGCGATCTTCCAGTTCTTTATATTAATATATATAAACTTTTATTTTTGAGCTGTTCTTAATATTTAAACTTTCTTCAAGTAATTATTCCAGTAAAATGGTTATATTGACATTATTAACATGGAAATATTTGAAGAAGTCCTTTTCAAAAAGAATAAGAATACTTATTAAATTAAAAACAATTGCTAGATTTTTATGATTTGTTTATAGAATATGTAGGAATTAAAATTTTAATAAATTTTATTTTTAAAAATGAATGTATTAGTAATAAATTTATCAGTCTAAACTTGTTCAATTTTATATAAAATTTTCAGAATTTATTAAAATTTCTAAAATTTTAAATTATTACATGTTCTAGCAGTATTTCAAAATATTTGTACTTAATTTTGATTGTGCTTTTTGTCTTTTTGAACACCATATAGTGTAAGTACACGAGCACTTGGCAATCTTCAACTAAAAATTGAATAAATTTAAGATGAAGATTGCCAAGTGTTCATGCACTTACACTATATGGTGTTCAAAATGACAAACATAATCACCGACACGGTTTCAAGAACATAAAACGATAAATTTATTTCACTGAAGGTGCTTGCAACTTATTATCTTTTTACTTAGTGTCTAAGTATTAAAATAATACCAAAAGATAGTTTTACTGTTTTCTCTAATGAAACATTGATATATATTATTCTTTTCATCTTATTCTATTAGTTACAAAATTAGACTAAAAGATATTTTGAGTTATTAGATTTTAAAAACTTTAAGAACAGAACTTTTTGTAATTGTAAGTGCACAATAGTGTTACCACCCGTCCAGTTTTCACCAGGACAGTCCGGGAATTGATTCACTGTCTGGGTGAACTATTAATTTTGCCCGTGAATTAAATAGAAATTGTGAAATTACGATGAAAGTTCTTGCAAATATTTTTACAAATTTACACTATTTTAACAGTGAAAGAACTGACACTCACTGTAACTCATCTGTAATTCTGCCATGTTAGTCTGTTTACGTCGATGTGTGGTGAGCAACCCCTGTTGACTTTTTTTTTTCCTTGTACGATCGTACACGTTTCAAATAGAGCTAAGTTATCTGTACCCGTTCTTTCTTAAATTTAGGTTACTTATGTTACTCCTATGCAAGCCCCAGTCCCTAACTGTGACTGATTTAGAACCGGCATGCACGTTATTCTTCACATTGTAAAATGACATTGCGCATGCTTCAGAACTTCTGTTCAAACAAACCTGACGTGCCGTCTGGGTCAGTGATTTTCAGAAGGTGGCAACACTAGTGCACAACATAACAAATACATCAAGTATGCAACTAAAATTATAATGCTTCATTATTCTGATATATTGAAGATAATCAAAATTATCACGTTTTTAAATATTCCAGCAAATAATTTAATATCGTAAAAACGTTTTTGATCGTCTTTAAAGTTAAATGATAAAGTGAAAAGAACATTAAAGAAATAGAACATAAATTAAAATTACGAAAAAATAATAACTGCGCATGCGTTTGTAATGAAGCGCGCTTAACGGAATGAATATAATAATAGAGATATAAGAATATAAAAAAATAAATAAAAATAAAGAGCCCAACAGTTTCCTATTAAAAATTAATGTTTCGTAAAAAATTACAGTTTATCTTCATAGAACAATTTCCATGCTGTAGATAGAGAGTGAGTGTCCCTATGATTGATACAAGTAGTTTTCCCTTGGGCTTTATAAATCTCAAGCTTTTCGAGATGTTTGATGGAGTGCTTGTTAGACGTGGGTTTAATGATGGAAGCTTGGTCCCATATAACCTCAACTCCTTGCTGGTTGCATAAGATGCTAAAATGGTGCTATCGTTGTTCTTTCTAATAGAGTATTTATGTTCTTTGATTCTTTGTTCCAAGCTTCTCAAAGTAGCACCTATATAAACACTATCTGAATCAAAGCGACGGTCTTTGATTGGTATGGAGTAAATNTACAAGTAGTTTTCCCTTGGGCTTTATAAATCTCCAGTTTTTCGAGATGTTTGATGGAGTGCTTATTAGACGTGGGTCTAATGATGGAAGCTTGGTCCCATATAACCTCAACTCCTTGCTGGTTGGCGTAAGATGCTAAAACAGTGCTATCGTTGTTCTTTCTAATAGAGTATTCATGTTCTTTGATTCTTTGTTCCAAGCTTCTCAAAGTAGCACCTATATAAACACTATCTGAATCAAAGCGACGGTCTTTGATTGGTATGGAGTAAATGCCAGAGGTAGCGATCTAGTTGTCATTCTTTTTATCGTTTCTCAGTAACTTGTATACTGTGGGATTGCGGCGATATATGATCCGTAAATTATCTTCGCAATCCCACAGTATACAAGTTACTGAGCAAGGAGTTGAGGTTATAAGGGACCAAGCTTCCATCATTAGACCCACATCTAACAAGCACTCTATCAAACATCTCGCAAAAGCTTGAAATTTATAAAGCCCAACGGAAAACTACTTGTATTAATCATAGGGACGACCACTCTCTAACTACAGCATGGAAATCATTCTATAAAGATAAACTGTAATTTTTTACGAAACATTAATTTTTAATAGGAAACTGTTGAGCTCTTTATTTATTTTTTTATATTCTTATATCCCTATTATTATATTCATTCCGTTAAGCGCGCATCATTACAAACGCATGCGCAGTTATTATTTTTTTGTAATTTTAATTTATGTTCTATTTTTTTAATGTTCTGTTTACTTTATCATTTAACTGATGAAGATTGTTAAAGATGATCGAAAACGTTTTTATGATGATATATTATTTGCTGGAATATTTAGAAAGGTGATAATTTTGATTAATTCTTTCTAGTTCCAGTACAAGTTAATATTTTTATATTGAAGATATTCAAAGTTTGTTTTTTGTTATCATGAATGATATTAGAAATGTCATAATCTTATGTACTGAAGTTTAATACAATGTTTAGCATAACAATTAAAAATTAATATCTAAAATTCAAATTAAAATTCTTCCAATAGTGAGACTAGTTATCTTTATCATGTCTTTCTTACTTATCTGCAATAAACAGAGACTAAGATTAAAACAATTCACTTTATTTGCCTGTTTAACAATGCATTTCAGATTGGTAGGTATTTTTCAATCCATCTTCAGACTACAAATTTTAAATTTAAAAAAAAAACTATTTTAAGAAAATATATAGTAACAGAAAAGGGAAAAAAACAATTAAAATTTAAATTTACAACAAGTATATAAAACGAACCTCATGGCTTCAATGTCCAGAGTGGTTGTGTGTCTCTACCCGACTTCACATTTGTAACACCTTTTGTGGTTCTTAATGACATCATACCATATGTCACCAATTTCCATCCCATTATTTAGGTTGATTCAATTTTGACAATGGATAATAGCCGTGTTCTTTAAATCTTATACATGTAACATTATTTTTAAATAAAATTTTAATATGTAATGTCATCTATGTAACGTTTACTCTATAAATGTTACATAGATGACATCATCATCCTGTGGAAGTCTGAACCGAATCTTAAACAGTTTGTGGATACGGTGAACAACAATCCTTATGGACTGTTGATTGAAATAGAATAGCACAGCAACTCAAATGTTCATTTTTTGGATATCGACATCTCCTTTGAAAGGCCGAACATACATATGGCGGTATACTGAAAAACCAGTAACACCTCCATGTATATTCCGATGGGATCCTGTGATCCTTTTCAGTACAAGGTAGCAGCCTTTAGGACTTTGGTCAAGAGGGCTTTTATACACTCCTCCTCTCTCCAAGCGCTAACTCAAGAAATGAGACACATAGAGGGGATAGCAATGGTACATGGCTACAACTACTCGTACACCAACCTAGTACGAGGATTGTATAAAAGATATAGAAGTAGCCAGGAAGCAGACAACCAGACACAAAGACAAATACAGACGGAAGAGGAAAATATAGAAAGGATCCCCATCACATTCAATCCACAGTTAAAATTGTTGTACAAAGAGATAGCCAGGAGTCGTCGAGTCAATATAACCTACAGAAGATGCCAAACCATTTTCCAAATACTATGTAATGAAAAAGACCCACCGAACCTGGTCAAATTACCTGGAATTTATACCATCCCGCTCACAGACCACAGGTTCGACAGAGAAATGATTTACATTGGCTCAACCAGATGTTCATTGGGGATTAGGATTAAAGAACATAAGGCTGACATACAACACAACAGAGCTACTACGGCTCTCTGAACATATGCGACCGACAAGGACATCGCGGTGGACTTTGATGTGGCGCACATCATCCTCATTACCACCACCCACCCCAAACATGTTAAATGGTTGGAAGCTATGGAGATATTTAGAGCAGGACGCAACACAACATGTATCAATTTTAAAGAAGAGATAGCCCTTTCAACAGCATGGCAGTTCCTGCTGGATGATATTGTTTAAAAGTTTATGACAAAAGTACTGCAGCACGCATGCGCAATACGCAAAACATCGCTCTGTTCGTTTCATTTTAAATTGGCTCAAAGGTTTCCACGTGCGATGATTTGAAAGGTAAATGAATCAAAAGAAAGTGTTCGATTTTCAATGTCCAGCTCAGTATTTATCAAAAAAAGCCTGAGGAAGAGCCCAGAAGGGGTGTCAAAAACATTAGCTGAAATATTATACATACACTCCAGTTAAGAGGTTCAAAGTAAGAGTTATTTTTAGTACATTCCGGTATGTGGAGAAGAATAAATTAAAATTTTAATATTATTTCTATCTATAATACAATTTTTTTCTTCACAGTATGGGTTCCATAGAAATTGGCAGTATTTTAACCATTAATCTCCATTGTCAAAATTTTATCAACCTAAATAATGGGATGAAAATTGATGACGTATAGTATGATGTCATTAAGAACCATAAGGTGTCATAAATGTGAAGTCAAGTAGAGAGAGACAACAATCTTAGACACTGAAGCCATGAAGTTTGTTTTATATACTGTACTTGTTGTAAATTTAAATTTTAATTGTTTTTTTAAACTAAAAATTAGTAGCCTGAAGAGGGATTAGAAAATAATACTTACCAATCTGAAATGCATTGTTAAATAGGCAAATAAAGTGAATTGTTTTGATCTTAGTCTCTGTTTATTGCAGATAATTAAGAAAAGACATGATAAAGACACTAGTCTCACTATTAGAAGAAGAAACCTTTACTCATGAATAATATTTACTAGATAAAAAAAATTGGTGTAGAATATTTTTTCTTTATTATTTAAATCTTTTGCTGAGTAAAATATTTAAATTACATTATTATGTAAGTATATTTATTAAAATAAACTTTATTTAAATATTATTAATTATATTTAATACTTTTATCAATATTTATTTGCATAATTCAAATTTATTTGATAAATTGTTAGATTTGTATATATTATTGTAATTTATAAACAATTAATTTTTGTATTTAGAAAATAATTGAGAGAACTGTAACTAAACTCATGAATTATAATTATTGCTATTAGAATCAAACATTAGATGATATTCCCACAAGTGTTTTAGAAGATTGTGCCCAGTTAGTTAAAGCAAATAGCATACAAGGTATAAATTATTTTCATAATTTTGTACACTTAAGACTAATGAACTCATAATGATAATTTTTAATGTGAAATATTTATAAATTCAATACTAGAATAATGATTTTCTTATATTTTTGTGAATAAGTTTTATAATTTGTAAAGTTTTTTAAGTGCATTATGATGTCATTCATAAAATATAATTTATAAAGCTTATTGAATATGTTTCAATCAATTTGTGCTTGTTGAATACAAATGATTATAAAATCTTGGACATATTGTATTATAATTTATTGAGAAGTTGATTATTGCTATTGGAAAACATTTATTTTTTTTCTCTTTCCTTAATTAGATGTATTCAAATTAATATTAATTACATATACTAATTGAGACTAATTGTAACTGAAGATTTCTGTAATTGAAAATTTAATAACTGAATATGCAAAGAATACAGTACTAACAAGTGACTAGTTTAATAATGTTGTATTAAAGTAAATCTTATAAAGAAAATAATAACTAAAATAAGGAAAAAAAAGAACTAATAATAATTCAAAATGAATGTTATGCAATCAGTTTGAAATTTATACTGATACTGAATTAGGCAAATGTAAATATTGTGTATTTAATAAAGTCTTTTTTCAAAAAATTGATAAAACCAATTTAAAAAGATTTTTATGGAATGGATATAAAATGTAATTAAAAATTCAGTTATAAAACATAAGACTAGTGAAACCTCACATCTTTTTTTTCCAATATCTGTGTTAAATTAGAGACTAAGATTTTTTAAAACACAGTTGTTTTATTCTTTTCCTTCATGAACAGCAATGCGTTTCAGATTAGATTTTTCTTAATTCCTCATCAGGCTATAGTTCACAAATGAATGCATTAAACAAAATTTGATATATTAATTACAAATACTTTAAGATACAAAACACTAACCTTCCAACATAATAGTCATTTAACTTGTTTATCCCCATTTTGCATTTACAATTTCTTTTATAGTTGAGTATTATGTCATACCATACGGATTTAATCTCCATTCCATTATTTAAATTAAGCCAATTTTTGCATTGTATTGTTGTGATATGCTCTTTAAATTGTTGCAAATATACAGCTTTTTCTCTGTATAATATTTTAATATTACTGTGATCAATTCTACAATTATTCTCTTCACAATGAAAAATCCATGGGGACTGATGATATTTTAAGCAAATGGCTGCTTCATGCTCTTTCAGTCTTTCTCCCAGTAAAAAACTAAGAAAACAAAAATGTATTAGTAATAATTATTTTATAATTAAAAATAACAGATAAATGATATTAGTATGAATACAATTATAGGACCCAAATTAGCAGAATTATGTATGATAGAGCTAGATAAAAAACTAGTAGTTTTAAATGAAATTAAATTTATGGTTAGATATTTAGATGATATATTTATAATTTATGATGATAATATTATAATGAAAAATAAAATAGTAGAATTTGCTAATGAAATAGATTTGGATATAAAATTTAAATATGAATTGGAAAATGATAACACCATTAATTATTTAGATATTACAATGAAAAGATTTGATCATAATATTAGAGTTACAACATATGAAAAAGCCTGTAATACTAAAAAAACAATAAATTATAAATCATACTGTCTGTTGTTTATTAAAAGAAATAATTTCATTACAGCATTACCAAAAATTTGGAGGAGAACAACAAGGTTAAAAGATAGACTAAAAGAATAACAACAGTTAATTACAAACTTTATACTAAACGGATATCCAAATAGATTAAAACTTATAAAGAAAATAGATATACAGGTAAATTTAAAAAACAAGATAAAAATATATATCCTTTCCTTACATACTAGGTATATTTGAGAAATATAAAAAATATTTTATTAAATTTGATATAGCTGCAAAGCTAAAGAATAAAGTGGATTTTAATGTAAAGTATGATGATCAAATTCAATTGCAAAATATAAATTTTTCAGGTGTTGTGTATAAGTACTTATAGTGAAAAAATGTATTATATACAAGAAACAAAATGAATACCGGGAGGAAGCTGAAAGAGCATGAAGTGGCCATTCAGTTAAAATATCATCAGTCCCCATGGTTCTTTCATGTAAAGGGAATAATTGTAGAATTGATCACAGTAATATTAAAATATTATACAGAGAAAAAGATGTATATTTGCAATGATTTAAAGAGCATACTGCAATAATACAATGTAAAAATTGGCTTAATTTAAATAATGGAATGGAGATTAAATCTGTATGGTATGACATAATACTCAACTATAAAAAAAATTGTAAACACAAAATGGGAGAAAACAAGTTAAATGACTATTATGTTGGAAGGTTAGTGTTTTGTATCTTAAATTACAGTAAGATCCTGCTTAACGTGGGGGATACATTCCTAGACAACAAAGCACTAAATGAAACAGCGTTAAACGAGGTAATTTTAACACAGAGTAAAAAGGGAAAGGAGAACATGCAACCAAAAATAAGCAAATTCTATTTTAATTTTAAGTTATTTTTATATTGTATTAATTTGCATAACAATATATATATTAAATAACACACAAACAAATGCACACAGAAATGTAAAGTTTGTTTTTTGTGATGAAAGTCCTGGCTCTTCTGAAATTTTTGATTTTTGCAATAAAGTCATATAGTTTCATTTGTCACTTTTTTCTTTCCTTAAGCAAATGTTGGTAGCAGGAGATTGCATCTAGAATGCTTCATCTTGCTTTTGCACTCCTTTCAAAATCTGGATTTTGAAAGACTACAATTTTATCAACGATTTCGGTTATCATTACCAAACTTTTACTAAGGACATCTGTAGAGAAATTCTCTGGGTTCTTCATTTTAAGAATCATAATTTTCCAGTTCTATATGAATTCCTTGTTCTGCCAGTTCTTGAAGGTTGTCGTCGGTAATGCTCTCACCAGAAACCTGCAGTAACTCCTCAATATCCTGCTCGTCTACATCTCCTACTCCTGCTGTAGTGATAACATTGACAATTTGGTCAACCTAACAATACAGCGGTAGGCCTTTAGGCTCTTCTTGTCGAGAATTCTTGGATACCTTCAGCCATAACTTCTTCCACACTTCGTTTATGCATTTATCAGTTAATTCTTGCCAGGCAAAGTCAATATTTCTTATATGGCATCCATGATGTTATATCTTTTCTGAAATTACACAAAACAAACATAGATTTAAGGGAAGTACAGCGCTACAATGAATTGCCACCTTTTGCTGATTGGTTTGTATTTTGGAATAATTGTATTATATACAAATCAATGAAATGCCACAATAATTTGAATCAGCATAAATTTTGAACTTTTTTTTAGGCTTCAAGCAGATTGCATTATATCGAATCAGCATTAATCTAGGCAGCATTAAGTGGGATCTTACTGTATTTGAAATTAATGTATCAAATTTTGTTTAATGCATTCCTTTGTGAATTTATAGCCTGAGGAGGGATTAAGAAAAATTTAATCCGAAATGCATTGCTGTTCATGAAGAAAAGAATAAAATAACTGTTTTTAAAAAAATCTTGGTCTCTGATTTAATATGGATATTGGAAGATGTGAGGTTTCACTAGTCTTATGTTTTATAAATAAATTTTGTTTTAAAGGCAAGTGTAACAAACATTAGGATGGCCCTTACTTTTAAATTTTTGAAATTTGGACAGCATGTATTTTGAGTCTGTTCATTTTGAAAAAAATAATTTTGGCAAAATTTTATGGCTTTGAATAATATTTAGGGGTCACTACTTTGATCACAATATGTCACAAAACTAAATTTAGGATCACTCACTATTTAAATAGAAATCCTACATAAGTATAGCAGTAGAAGCACAATGTTGTCATTTCAAGTTTATAGTAGTCCATATTGTATTTTTGGAACAATCTAGAACCCTCCAGATCATTCTATAAACTTCTAGAACATTGTAGAATCTTCCAGAATAATATTCAACTTTCCAGAACATTCCACAACTTTCTGGAATAATCTGTGGTCTAAACTATAAATTCAATTCACTTGAGACAGTGAGTTTAGGCAGCTAAAGAGTGCAGTTTATCCAAGAGTAGTCTCCCAGTAAATTGTTGAAGGACTTGAGAAATTTTCTGATCTTTAGAAGATTACAATTCAGTGCACTCAAAGTTTATAATTTTTTAGTGTAAATTGAGGCTGAAGTGCAACAAGTTTCAGGTTTTATTTTATGAAGAAATGACTACTGTTAGACCTTGGTGTATGTGAAATACCTGAAATAAGTTACTTCAAAGCAAGAAGAAATAGCTTATTTTTTTCATTTACATATGACTGAAAAGAAAACTGTCAGGAACATGCAACTTTAGCTGTTGAAGGAGCTTTGACAATATACAGGGTGTTTTGAAAATCCTGTTAAAACTTATAGGATAGATTTCTTAAGAAAAAATAAAAATGAAGATAAGATAAAAAATGTTCAGTAATATTTTTTGAATAAAACCTTTATTAAGGAGTTATAGACATTTAAAGTTCAGTGACACCACTTCTAGAATTTGATGCATCTGAAAAGATTAAAAAAGTACATGTATGTTTTTTATTGTAATCTTTTATTTTCATTAAAACAAATATGCTTTAAGTGAATACAGTAAATTTTTACTTTTAGGTAACTTATTCCACCATGCAGTAGGTTCCTTTGGAGCCACATGAAAAGTCTTATTTATGAGATTCCTGTAGAGTCACAGAAAGATTTGCTTGCATGAATTATAGTTGTGGCACAAGAAATTCAACACACACTAGGTACTTCTGAATGGGTTTATCAGAACATGTTTTGCAGATACAATGTTTGCATAGATGTTGGAGACACCACATTGAGCAGCTTTTGTAATGGATTAGGATGCAAAGTGAAACAAATGCTTAAGAAGTATTACACATTTTTATTACACATAAAAAGAACATTGCACATAAAAGTAAAAGTATTACACATAAAAAGAACATTGTTTTCAAATACATAAAAATAAAGTAAAAAATTTTAAGATAATTTTTTAATTTTGTTTTTAATTCTTTCAATTTAATTAAAATAATAACATCTATAACTCCTTAATTAATAAAACCTTTGTTCCAAAGATGTTACTGAACATTTTTATCTTTAGTTTTTCTTAAAATATATATCCTGTAAGTTTGTAACAGGAATTTCGAAACACCCTGTATACAAAAGGCAAAATGATTTGAGCTCTTCAAAATGAAGGTAATGAGAACATCCAAAGCAAGTGAAAACCAATCAGGCTAGAATTGAAAAAATCTGGACTAGTTTGTATCAGCCAATACTTTCAACATACTTGGTCTTGACATAGAATTGTATATTGTATTCTGGCCTTCTGATGTGAACTACAGAAAAGTCCATCAAGTTCATCAAATGCATTAATGATATGGCAGAATGTGGAATTTTCTTGATCAAGAAATACAATTGATTACACACCCAGGATGAACAGAAAAGCCTATTTCTTCTGCAAGTTGTTAGTGATCACCAGAAGAGATATCCACACTTTAGGAAGAGAATGTTTGCCTATAATAATTAACATTCCATCATGTGAATGATGTTAGAAATTATGCTCATCTTGTATCATGGAAATTGTTGACTGTAAATTTTAAATGCTTAGTAATGTCTTACCTTGTAGTTTGCTTAAAATAAAGATGATTTAGTGTTTCAAACTTTAGTAGCAATCTCTAAAATTAGATAAATTTTGGGAATATTGTTTTTTCAATATTGGCACAATTTAGAAGGTGATAAGATGCAAATTACAATTTTTGTTTTTAGCTCTAGAATATGGACCACCCTAATAAACATTATATCAAAACTAATAGTGATAAAATCAATGATACTTAATACTAAATAAGGATGATTTAGTATATTATATGAGGTTTGCAGCCATTTTTATTGTGTTATACAGAGGTTTATTGTGTAATGAATACATAAAGATGGTAAAAATGACATTGCATTGTTGTAACTGTTATGTTTTCAAGCTATTTGAGCATTTTTCAATGAAATGAGATTAGCCTTTAGCAGTTTCAACATATTTTATAATTTATTCTATTAAAATTAATGAAATATAACCACATTTCATTATATGNGAGAGAATTTACTCAGGTATTAACAGGTCAGATAAGATATTGTTTTTTATAAAATTTCTCTGGAAAAAAGTCATAAACTTGAAAACCACTATAGGAATTGCTTCAGAACATATCAATTAAGGAATACTATGAAGTCTGCAGTTCAACTGTTATTTATTTTTGAGAAATTCGATGAAAAAAAAACATCATGTCTCTGCTGGTTAAAATAGCTAAAATTTAAGCACTTAAAGTTGATGATTAATGATATTTGAAGAAAATTAGCTATAGGGGAAATTTAGCTATCAAATTTATCTATATAGGTGCTTAAATAGTAGTCATAGCTCTCATAAAGCATCTTAATTATTCTTTGGTAGGAGAAAAATCTTTAAATTCTAACAATGTCTTCCAATTTCTGTCCAAATAAGTTGCAACATGTGAATTAATTATCCTAATGTATTCAGATAAGATTATATATGTATAGATATACATATATATACATATTATTTGAAAAAGACAGCAGGCATGGAAGTAGGACAAGTTGGATTTCATAATCAGAAAGAGGTGACTTATGTTATAATGAATTATATAAAACAGAATGTTTTTATTGTTTTAGTTAAATTTAAATTCAACTATTATGAAATTTTTTGGAATTTTAGTTATTACTCTAATTTTTAAATCTAAAAATAATTTTTAAAAAATTATTGATTACACGTTATATTTTTTGAAATATGCTTTATATTAATAACAAAAAAGATACATTTGTCTACAAAAGAAATTTAAATAAATAAATACACTACAAATATAAATAAAAATTTAAAATACAATAGCCTCTTGTTATATCGTGTTTTGTGGATTTGAATATATCACACTTTTTTTATCCCCAAATTTTAAAAGCACTTGAGTCAATACAATAAATTTTAAATTATCAATTGCCATTGAATTTCTTTTTGCAGCAGAATATGGTATTTTATTCACACCATTGACCTTGAAATTACCACTACAGATGAAACAATAAATTCATCAAGATCTAAATAAGCAAAACAGGAGGACAGATCAATTATCATTTATGTTTCCTTTTGATATTAAAAATTCCTTATTTATTGGTCTTAAGTACTGTCTCCTCATTTACATTTCTGTGAATTGGAAATTTTACACCTATATATGAATTGACCAATACCATCCATTCACATAAAGGTGTGAAATTTCAAATTCACTGCATATTGTGTAAGGAAAAGATCTAAAATTTTTATCCAATAGTAACTTTATTTTGCTGTTTAGAGAACTTTTACTCTATATTTTTATAAGTTGTGATATTCTATTAAATGTTCAATATAAATTTTCAATTACTATATTTATAATTTTTATTGAAAAATATAAATTACACAAATTTTTAATAAGTGATTTATTAAGAAATATAGTACTGTATAATAAAATCACAACTGGTATTTTGTTTTTATGTCAACAGTATATGTTTTTAAATGTCATTGTTAAAGAAACAATAATGCTAAATGGGCGTTCATGTTATTGATGTTTATGTAAATGTCAGTTAATACAATATAACCACAAATAAAATTCAGTATTGAAAAACTAACCTTATTTTAAATCAGAAACACTTGCTGATGAAAGAATAGAGGATAGAGATTCCATAGCATATATAATCTGTTTAGTAAAAGCATGGAATTTTTAGTACTCGTTTATATCATGCTGCTGGATATATTGCATTTTTTCTGTTTCCTGACAAGCACAATATAACAAAGGGCTACTGTATTAGAGTTTTAAAAAGTTTTGAGTAAAAGAATTAAAATATTCAATAGAATAATTGTAAATTAAAAGAAAAATATAACAAAAATTTTATCTTTATTTTGGTTTTTCTGTTGACCACAGTTTTCAATAATATATTTAAATCATTTGTCCTTAAACAAATGTAAGCTTTTGTTTTGCCCAAAAAGTTCATGTGATTTTTAACTTGTAAATAGAAAGAACAAACTATATGAATGTTATGACTAACCTAACATTATTGCTAATTTTTCTCAACTAGATCAAACAAAATAGATTCTTGATTGCATTTTTTGTTTTCTTTTTTTTGCAATATTCTACTGCAATTTTTTGTGTTTTAGGAGCTTGTAATTTTTATTATTTTATGAATATAATAATTCAAATAACTTGTAAGTTTGATTATTATTCAAATTTATTAAGAATTGTATTTTATTTATGATATAGATAAAACAATGAATTTTTAAAATTCTAATTGAAGCAATTATATACTGCTT
Source organism: Centruroides sculpturatus (assembly GCF_000671375.1). Classification (NCBI taxonomy): domain Eukaryota; kingdom Metazoa; phylum Arthropoda; class Arachnida; order Scorpiones; family Buthidae; genus Centruroides; species Centruroides sculpturatus. Next base: position 147,752 of record NW_019385476.1, on the reverse strand, counting down.
TTTTCACTTTAATTTGATTTTTTTTGTTTTTTTAATGAAGAAAGTTTTATAATTAATTTTAAATATGCCAATAATAATAATAATAATAATAATCTGGTACAAAAAGTTTATATCACTGCACCAGGAACTAGCTAAACATCTAACACACATCATCATCAATCCACAAAATTTCTTACTCAGGGCATCACCTACATGAAACCTAAAAACAACAACAACACAGATCCCACACAATACAGACCAATTACATGTCTTCCAACACTATACAAATTATTGACATCACGTATCACAAACAAAACATACGAACATGTTGAAGAACACGACATTCTTACAGAACAACAAAAACGTTGCTGTAGAAATCACAGAGGATGCAAAGCTAAGTTACTCGTAGATTCAGTCATTCTACGACAAGCACACAAACAACACAGAAACATACACATGGCATATATAGACTACAGAAAAGCATTTGACAGTGTTCCACACAGTTGGCTGCTACATATTCTACACATGTACAAAATACATCCATCACTCATTGCATTCTTCGAAAACACTATGCAGCACTGGAGAACAACACTGCATCTCAGGGTTAGTAACACTTCCATACAAACAAACGAAATATTCATTAGGCGAGGAATTTTTCAAGGAGATTCCTTGAGTCCTCTCTGGTTCTGCCTAGCCCTGAATCCATTATCCAACATGTTAAACAACACGCAATACGGCTACAATATCAGACACGAAAAAACAACACAGTTTACACTCTCACATCTCATGTACATGGACGACATAAAACTTTATGCATCCACACAAAAACAACTTCATCAACTCCTACAAATCACACATTCATACACTAAGGACATACAAATGGAGTTTGGCCTAGACAAATGCAAAAAACTTCACATAGAAAAAGGAATCCTGAAGAAAGAAGATTTTGCACTTGGAAATGGAGACGTTATTGAATCCATGGAAGAGGGCGAGTTCTACAAGTATTTAGGATTCCAACAGGCCAAACTAACAGAACATACACAAATAAAGCAAAGATTAATTAAAGAATACCAAAGTAGGTTAAACGCTATACTCAGAACACAGTTAAATGCAAAACACACAGTTAAAGCAATAAACACATATGTCATCCCAGTACTCACATACTCTTTTGGAGTTATACATTGGACTCACACAGATCTTGAGCAACTCCAAAGGAAAACAAGAACAACACTTACTAAGCATAAACAACATCATCCTAAATCCTCCACAGAAAGATTAATCCTTCCACGTAAAGATGGCAGACGTGGCCTGATTGACATAGTTAACATTCACTATAAACAAATACAGTCACTGCGAGAGTTTTTTACAGGAAACAAGAAACATCACAATTACATAAAGCAGTAACTCTATCAGACTCAAATAACACACCATTAAACTTACACTCACATCATACAGACATGACACAAATATAAAAAGCACAGACACCATCAAGCAATCGTGGGCTCAAAAGGCACTCCAAGGCAGACATCCTTATGACCTGGCCCAGGATTTTGTTGACAAAACTGCGTCAAATAGCTGGTTAGCTTGAAGATGCATTTTTGGGGAAGATGGAAGGGTTCATGATTGCCATACAGAATCAGGTCATAAATACTAAAAACTACAGAAAACACATACTCAAAGATATAACACTCACAAATGACACATGCAGAAAATGTCACATCATGCCAGAAACTATACAACACATCACTTCTGGGTGCAAGCTCTTGGCATAGACAGATTATTTACACAGACATAATCAAGTAGCAAATATAATACACCAAGAGCTTGCAAAGAAACACAACTTGGTAGACATTCACGAACCATACTACAAGTATATTCCACAGACAGTATTGGAAAACAACACGCACAAAATGTACTACGACAGAGCCATAATCACAGATAAAACAATTTACCACAACAGACCAGACATCACACTCATTGACAAACACAATAAAATCACATACATTATAGACATAGCCATTCCAAACACTCACAATGTACAAAACACATGCACTGAAAAAATTAGCAAGTACACAGAACTCGCCCAGGAAATAAGGCATCTGTGGAGGATGGATAGGGTGCTTATTGTACCTGTCGTTCTCTCCTGTACAGGTGTGATACCACACACACTACACAAAAGCCTGGGAACATTACAATTGAGTAGAAATACATACATCACACTACAGAAGGCCACTATATTGAATACATGCCACATTGTTAGGAAATTCCTGAATACAGACACACACACTGACACACTTATTTAATTTTAGTTTTGTTGATCCGGCATAGTACACAGCCACCGGTGTAAACCGAGTATAACTCACAAAACCCAACATAATAATAATAATAATAATAATTGCTAATTGAGCTGAGCAACTGAAGTTTATTTTTTATACTCAAATGTCATTGGGAATTTAACCAATCTTCTCTGAAATCACTTGACTGATCTCAACCAAATTTGGTGTGGACACGAAGTCCAGGTCAATGAATGTCATAAGCTATTTGAAATCCTGATTAGATTATGTCCTTGAAGAATATCACAGGAAAATTCTGCCATAGACTTAAGCTAGGATTTTGGGTGTTTACAAAGTGCAAGAAGCAGTCAGTTCAGTTCTATTCATAAGTGTAAATAAACAGTTTAATGTGACAATTGAGTCTAAACTCTAGCTTAATAGCTCTATATTCATTTGTATATTTGTAAACATTGCTGGCTGGCAATACTGAACAAGCTCAAAGACTATTATGTATGAACTGATTAAGTTGTCTTGAAGCGAAGTTTGATAGAAATTGCATTTTAAAATCAGCTACTAAATCTAATATCATTGCTTCTATTTTGAAATGCACTAAATAAACTCTAGACTTAAGCATAAATCTTGCTCAGCTCAATTTGCAGGCATTGAAAACAATGAATACAATCTTATTACATAAATTATAATTAAAGATTTTTCAGTAAATACATATATTTTCTGAAACTGGTACTAAATATAAAAAAAAAATAAAACTTTAGAATCAAAAATGTTGAATTATATTTTAAAAATATTAGATGTTGACTGATTCTTGACTAATTGGCACAGCAATAAAATATTTATTGGTGAATCTATAGTTGAAATTAATAAACATCTAATAAAATTAAATATATATTTAACAATATAATCTATAATCTATAGAAAAAATTTACATGAATTTCCATTCCTGCAGGTACGTGTAATTCAAGTAGCAAAGCGAATAAATGAAACAATTAATCGGCTTAATAAAACAAGATCAGAAGTAGAACATGTTGATTTAAGAGCTCAAAGAGAAGAAAGGGATAGGAAAGAAAGAGAAAATGAAAAAAAAATTGCTAGAGAACTTAAAGAAAAAGAAAAGAAAGAACAGAAAATGAAACAGGAATTAGCTGAACAAAGGTATTCTTAATAAAGTTTTCATATCCATAAATAAATTTTTAATATGATTTTATTTTTTCAATGTTAATTTAGAGTTTGGTTAACAAATTTAGTGAACAAAATATTCTAAAAATATAATTGAATTTGTTAACATGTTCATTGCTTTTTAACACCATAACACTTTCTTTCACTGAAGAGCTTTATATTCCATTGTAATAAACAATTGGTGGTATATAAATTTACTTATTTTGATTTTAATTCTAATAATTTTTTATTCAGTGAATACTTCAAAAAATTTACACTTGGATAATTTTCAAACTCCATTAAACTCTACCATAAACATATCAAAACCTATGAGTTAAGATAGCTGAGAATATTTATCAGAAACATTTTCAGCTTTCCTGAAGCCGTCCTCAGACATTGAAATTAGAACAATTACATATTCTAAACTGAAATATATTTTTGAAATTACTTAAATCCTCCTTGGGTGTGAAGAGTATTGTGATGTCACTTTGGGCATGTGTATCTGCCAGATACATAATGAAAATTAATCCAATTTTTATATTTTTATAGATATATATGCTTGACTACGATTATATCTTTGATTTTTACACTTTCTCTACTACCTAACAGTATAAAATACTTGCGGATTTAAAAGATAAATGAGATTTTTATTTATATTTTCTGTAATTTGATCTGTAAATGCAAAAAATTAAACTTATCAAATTTCAACTTTCATTTGACATCAGATTTGTTAAATTTCACAGGATTGTATTATCTTTCAACTTCAGTACAATAAAGCTTTGTTTGTTTTTTCCTATGAAAGTAATAGATTCTGCCAGTCCCCACTGCAAAGGACAACAAAGTGCTAATTGTTTCATTACTTTGTTTTCAAAAACTCCCTTCTCTGCCAGCAGTGGGTCAAATGACTAACAAATTGTTTTCTTGCACTCAAGGGAATGTTTTCTTTTAGATTTAACAAGAAGTATTGCCAGTAATGAATTCTATAATTTTATTTCTAATAATTTTAAAAAGTATTGATGAAATTGCCAAATAAATGTTTGGGTCATAATTACTGAATGGTATTGCTACATAATGAACATAAATTTTAATTGTTGAAAAATTTGCAAGTATTAAATTCCTTATCATGCTCTGATTGTAAGAAAACAGGGCAATAACATCAAAGTGAGAAAATTGCATTGTCAAAAATAGCTCAAGTGACTTATTTGAAATGAATTGGGATTGGTCTAGTCATTGAAACCAGGAGAGAGAGATAGAATGTGTAGCATTGTGGTAACATTTAAATATTCTATATTGTAATTTTGTTGAATTGTGATTGTTATGAGCAACAATTGAGAGTACAGTGCTCTCACACTGCGAGAGAATTTACTCAGGTATTAACAGGTCAGATAAGATATTGTTTTTTATAAAATTTCTCTGGAAAAAAGTCATAAACTTGAAAACCACTATAGGAATTGCTTCAGAACATATCAATTAAGGAATACTATGAAGTCTGCAGTTCAACTGTTATTTATTTTTGAGAAATTCGATGAAAAAAAAACATCATGTCTCTGCTGGTTAAAATAGCTAAAATTTAAGCACTTAAAGTTGATGATTAATGATATTTGAAGAAAATTAGCTATAGGGGAAATTTAGCTATCAAATTTATCTATATAGGTGCTTAAATAGTAGTCATAGCTCTCATAAAGCATCTTAATTATTCTTTGGTAGGAGAAAAATCTTTAAATTCTAACAATGTCTTCCAATTTCTGTCCAAATAAGTTGCAACATGTGAATTAATTATCCTAATGTATTCAGATAAGATTATATATGTATAGATATACATATATATACATATTCTAATAATCTAATTAAATAATAGTCATTTAATTCATAAATTATCTTTGGTTTGTTCCACAATATTTCAATTTCTTTATCCTTTGTCCATTTTGTTTAAGGAGGTAGAACAACCGAATAGTAATGTTCTTTATAGGAGGTTTGTTTATTAGGGGGATTGATGCTATTAAATTTTGATGATTAAAGGTTGAGGGAATGGGGAGATAAAGGAGGTCATGTGTATTTCCATTAGTGTCTGACTTGATGACTTTACTCATTATTAGCAATTATGATTTTTATAAAAACCCATCTTATCCTCAAAATTAAGCTTTTTGCCATTTTATATTAGTTAAAATTTTAAAAGTTTTTAATAAAATATGATAAATGTTGCCAGGCAAGTTAAGCAATTCATCACTGGATTTTTTTAAAATTGGTTACTGTTGAATTTGGTGAACTGTAATATACCTATAGTTTTCTGTGCAGTGACTTTATTTTTGTTTACATAGTTGTATGCATCACTTGACACTAGTTCCAGTGTTACTGCTGGTATATAGTGTGTTAAAAACAGTTTTGTCCTTTAATTTTTATCTTATAATCTTAATAATCTGTACATTAAACTGTATACATGCTATTCTATATTTTAAGAAAATTAATAATAATCACAGAGATTATTTTAGAAGTACATTAATTTGTATGTGTTAAATACACATTCAAACTAATATATTTCTGTTCTTTTATATGTATTTAGCCTGTGTCCAGAAAACTGGAAAACTCAGAAATCTGGATCACTACCAATCCCACATTTTCCAAATATTTGGTCCAGTATTGTATAGAATTTGAAACGTAATAAATATTGAAATTTGAATGGCTATGATCATCCATGAGAAGAGATGTTTTTTTATCAGAGTATGCTCTATGAATGGATACATAAATGTTTGTCAGAAGTTTTATTTGAAGTTTGAGACAGTTATGCAAGTTGGTGAGAAGTCAGTCAAAAAGTGGGAAAAACACCATGAATGTTACATTACAGTGTGTTAGCTGACTCTGTCCCTAAAACCTGGTAAATATACAAGTAATCATAATTATTAATAGAAATGAATGAAGATTGAGTCAAGATGTTTATTAGACTTATTATCTTATAGCTGTTTTATTTCCAAAGCTTAAAATGTCATTATAATAATATTCTATTTTGTTTGAAACCAATTTAAAAGAATAATAAATACCTTCCAAAATACTCCTAAAAATGGAAAACACTTAAGCAGCAGTAAAATTTATGCATAAATAAATTTATGATTGTAGTATTTGTGTTTTAATCCATTGAAGCTTCAAAGAAATTTGAAATATATACATATAAGTGAAGATATTTGTTTGTTTGTTTATTACGCACACCTAGGCTGTTCAACCAATTGCTACAAAACTCAGCAGTTACGTTCAAATACTTCTAACTTAGATAATGTCATACATTCCACCCCAAAATTATCAATTGAATTTGTATATATCGATTAATTTTCCCATATTTGATTGCTGGCTTTACAAGTAATGCCATCTATTGGAAAAAATTTAACAAAACAATTAACTAAATATAATTCTTACATAAAAGGATATAATTTTTAAAAAATATATATTATATTCACTTGATTACTGCAACAGTATAGTGTGAAATAGATGTGCCATTAAGCCATTACTGTGACAGGTAGCATATAACACTTCCTGCATAGAGTGTAGTAGTATTTTTTTTTTTAACTCTTTCTGCCCTGTGGGCATTAAGGGGCCTCTTTTTGCAAGCCCATTATGGGTTTGGCCAGGCCCACAATGGGGCTGCTGGGTGGTGAGGGACAGATCCGAACAGACCAACCCCGAAAAATTCCTGGGGATTTTTCAATTCATTCGGATTCGAGCCCGGGTCTCCCAGAGTGGTAGGCTGCCACCTTGACCACTCAGCCATCCGGCCGCCAAGAGTGTAGTAGTGTTTGCCCTTATACATCATACCTTTTCTTTAAGCAATAGAGTTGTGCCAGTTATGTATCTAACTCCATTCAGGGAATATTTTTGAATTGAAATAATGTGACTCACGATACAAATAGGAAGTTCATATATGGTTAATCTGGTCCACTTTCTTTTGCGATTTCCACATCTGGTTTTGACTTTCATCTATCTAACTCCATTCTCGAGATTAAGGAAGAACAGAGACGGGTGGACAACAGTGGGAATTTATAGATCTACAATTTTTTTAAATTGCAGCCCAATTTATCAACTCAGCTACTGGAGGTACCTTCCAATAGCAGAGTGGATAACACCACTGAACTCTGGTAGTCAGTTGTGGGTTTGTGTGTGGCCAACGGACTGGTCATATGGAATTTTCTGGGTTTTCTTCACATTAGTAACACTTAAATTGGGGCCAGCTTTACATGAAAGTCTTTTCAGGGTGCATTCTCCTTGGCAGATCGCTCACATATCGCATTGCCATATCCAAATAAACCAAATCAGTTCTAACAACTTTCCTATAAACACTATATTTACCAGGACACACTTAACTACCAGGAAACTTGGACATCTTGCCCCTCCTCTGATTTCATCTTCCCTTAGTAACTCATAAACCCAATGCCCCATACTTCCTTCACTGATACAGCTTAAAGATGTTCTAACGTTCAGCCAAATTAATGTATGTGCAACGATTTTAAGGTACAAAGTAGAAGTCTTTTTCTGTGTCAATGTTTATTTTTCTTATTTATTATCGTGGTGACATTGCTTCGTTCAAAATTTTCTGTAATTGTAGTGTGTGTAATATGCACTTTATTCACATGTTGAGTCTAACTGTCAAATCTGCTTCCATTAATCTTATGCCACAATTTTCAAAAGTTTCCTTTACTTGCATGTTTTTGCTGAGCTTTGCTTTCTCAACCTGATTTCACCAGTTTTTTTACGGAATCACATAAAAGCAGTTATTCTCACAATGTTTACAAGATTTTTTTATTCAAACAAGTTTTATATGAAGTCTTTCAGACATTAAGGTTAGCAACTTTGATCACCTGTGGGATCATCACAACTTGTCTAACACAGATCACTTTTCAAATATAAATAGTAGACCAGTATTTGGCAATTGAATCAGTCTTAATCTTGTTATAGTTTAAATTTTATTTTAATGAAAAATAAATATGAATGAAAATTCATATTTATTTTTCAATGAAAATCCTGCACCAGTCCATCTAAATATTGATGAAATTTTTTGAATTTTTATTTTTACATTTTTTTTTATATTATTAATGAGTGTGACATCTTACACACACAAATTTTGTAGCATATCAAATTAAAATTGTCATATTAACTTCATTTTCATCTTTTTGTGATATAATAAAATATTATGAAGGTTGATTGATAAGTAAGGTTTCTATTTTCATAAAAATAAGTTTGGAAAGAGAGAATAATATAATTTCTACTCCTATTTAAAACTGATCATGTGTTTGTTTTTTGACATAATTGTCATTCAGAGTGACATTTTTTTAAAATGCTTAATCAATTTTTGCATTCTGTATACAAAAACTTTCTGGTTTCTTTTTAATTTATTTCCATTCTCATTCAGTAGCTTAACTTTGGTATCCAATTAAAGGTGGTTCTGAAAAGTAAACACTTTTAAGTTTTGAAAAAAACCATAAGTAGATTGGTGCTAATCTAGGCTATAAGAAGTGTATGGAAAAATCTGTATTTCTGTTGTTTTCTTACTGCAGTGCAGTCTTGCATTATCATAGTTCAAGTAAAACAATATTCAAAGAGAGAGAAAAGAACTGTCTTGATATTAAGAAATCTTACACTTCACCGAATTGTATTTTTTTTTTTGTTGACTACTGCTTGCTTCTTTATATAGAATGAGTAATATGAGTTTATTTTTGAACTTACTGTTTGCAACAGACAACATAATAAAACAAACAAATTGTGCACATATGACTATAGTTCACCTTAACTTTGGACTACTGTGAAAGCTATGGATTGCCAAATACTAACAAGTAATTTATGACAAAATATAGTCTGAAGGTAGATGTAACATGTTATATCCTTACATAATTAATATACACTCATGTGCAAAACTTAAGGATAATGTGCATTTACATAGAAAACATGTTGGGAAACAGTGGTAAGTGCATGCAGTGTTTCCTAGTTCAAGTCCTTGACTGTGTGTCACACTTGATCCATGAATCTACTGCTTGGTGGCACTTTAAACACTCATTGTAATCAGATACGTGTCGCGTGCAGTTTCAACACACCAATAGTTGTGTTCATTGCATCACAGATTGAATACATGCAGCAGTGTTGTTGGCCATACTGATAGTGCACATGTAGGAGAATGGTGCAGAGACACCATTTGGATGATTTTATGCGTGGACGAATCATCGGACGACTGGAGAGCAGTCAGACCCAAATGGAAGTGTCCCCCAAAGTGTTATCTCAAGGGTCTGGCAACAATTCCAACATGGTGAAAATGTCACTCAGAGGTGTGGCAGAGGCTGTCCAAGGTGTACCACTGGCCAAGAGGACCATTACTTACGCCTAACAGCCAGACACAATAGACACAGCACTGCCTCAGATCTCGCTAGAGATCTTGCAGCTGCTACAGGGACCAACATTTCAAGGTTTACATTGTACAGATGGTTAGCTGAGGAACCTGTATGTGTTCCATTAAAACAAGTGCAAAGAGCTTGTTTGAATTGGTCCAGGGAACATCACACATGGACCCAGGAGCAATGGAGTCATATCTTGTTTACAGATGAATCCAAGTTTAGTCTTAGCAGTGATTCACGACGTGTCTTCATCTGGAGAGAACCTGGGGCATGGTTCCGTCCAGAGAACATTACTGAACTGGACCAGTACAGAGGTGGAGAAGTCATGGTGTGGGGTGGCATCATCCTGGGGTCTCACATTCCCCTGCATGTCTTCCCACAGGGTTTGATCATAGGTGCAGTGTATCGGGATGCCATCCTGGACCAATATGTTCATCTCTTTTGAGGTGCAGTGGGCAGTGACTTCATTCTGATGGATGATAATGCTCGTCCCCATCAGGCAGGCATAGTGGATGAGTACCTCGAAACAAAAGATATCAGATGATTTGATTGGCCCAGTTGCTCGCCAGACTTGAACCCAATAGAGCATGCATGGGACATGCTTGGCAGGCAGATTGCATGTCATCAAATGGCTCCAAGGTCCATTCCCAAGCTCACGGAAGCACTGGTCCAAGAATGGGAAGCCATACCCCAGCCACTTCTTGATAACCTCATTCTCAGCATGCATTTGCATTGTGGTGCATAGTGTGTGTGATCACCCCACACTGCAAGACCTAGTGCGGGGTGATCACACACACTGTTAATGTCCCTGTGCCGCACCTTGTTTCCTGGACTAACACATGGGACTAACACAATTTTCTGATTTTCACACCATTCTCAATTGTCGTCCATGTTGCCCATTCTGTACCTTTTCTCACACAGTTTGCAGTTTGATACCATTTGCAATGCAATCTGCAATCCATATATGGGAAATTCTCCTTGTTTTTCCTGTCATAAATACCTTCCTTACACCACATTATCCTTAAGTTTTGCACATGAGGGTATATTGTACAATGTGTTAAAAGGCTGCTTAGATTTGGCAGTAGTCTGAAGTTATGGTGAACTGAACTACAAATTCTTGTGGCTACTAAATGATAGCCATATGTTTCTATATGTTTCTATCACTGCACTTTGTAGAATGCTGAAATAGGAGATCTTATTAATCAACCCTTGTATATAAGATATTTCAGAATTGAATTATATTATCTGATCATATCTTTTACATTTTATTTTGTAAGTGATTTTAAAAAGTGAATTAAAATAAGTATTGAATTAAAAATTTTTATTGTTTTTGTGGGATATTATACAAATTTTTTAAATTTCAATATAACTATTATGCGTCCCATGGAATTAATTTCTATATTTATAGGAGTTATTCTGCACTTATGAAGCCAGAATACATGAAATCTAATAAGGTAATTTAAATTAAATTAATATTTATATTAAATATAATGTTTATATTTAACTAAATTGTAATGTTGTTATAAACACTTAAACATTTATAAACACTGCAATTTTAAATTTAACATTTTAAAATTCATTTAAAAAATGTTAAATCTTAAATGATTACAGCTGTATCAAAGCAATTTTCTAATATAATTCTATAATCTAGTAAATCAAATAAAATTTCTGTAAAAAAATTCAGCTGAAGCAGTTAAAACTTATTATCTGAAAAATCATCGTTATTTAAGTAAATTTTTATAATTATAAATAATAAATTCAATCATTTTGATTGTTATAATTTTTTTTTACAATTTACTTCACTGTACAAGGAATTGCATACATAATAAATTTCCATTACATATACTGTTTGTACTTTCCCCTATACAAGGAATCACATATAGGGGAGAGTACAATCAATATGAAAAAATGTTTTAGTTGTTAAATGTTAAACTAATGAAATTAGTTTAAGTGAGAAAGGAAGAAATTATCACAAAGGCGTTAATTACATATAAATATCACTATATTTGCAAGCATTTTCGAAGTATTATAAGGCGTCGTCCTCAGGCAGAACACAAACTCAGGTGTATGTTTGGGAGGCCCTCCTTATTGTATTATCAAATCCGTGTAACTCCCCCATGCTCAAGTTGCCTGCAATGTGGGTCAGCCTATATAAAATATTAAAACATCGTCTCTATCTCCGCTCTCCGCTCTCGGTGCCTATTCAACACATCATGGCACATGCGCATTGTCATCAGGCGTGCTTTAATTCAAATTCTTTGTTTTTATTCTAAATTTGGTTTGTTCTAAAGAACTAATGCCAGTAATCTTAATTCGAAAGATTTGTTTGAGTTTGTGATGATGTCGCCTTATAATATGTCAAAAGAACTTGCAAATATAGTGATATTTATACATAATTAATGCCTTTGTCATAATTTCTTCCTTTCTCACTTAAATAAAAGATTGGCATGACATCCAACCCTTGAATTCAATTAACTTATAATTAGTTTAATTAATAAATACATTTAGCAAATTATTTTAAAGAGAGAAACCAGAACATCCATTTTGAAAATAAGTTCATTTTGCAAAATTTATGTATTTAAATACAGTTACTTAGATATTTGCAACAATCACTGTCTGGAAGGAATCTGAATTCAATGATTTCATCCTAAGTTCTTGAACTACTAAATTATATTAAAATTGTTGTGTATTCTGAAACTCTCTCTCCTTTTATCTGTTTTTACTGTCATGACTAGGTGCATAGACAGCCACTGGGCATTTCTGACAACATCAATCTTTATTCAGGAATATGTATTTATATTAAAATATGAAGTGAATTAGGTTTTTAACAAAATATACAAACATTGGGATAAATTAAAATTTTTTGACATTAAATAAAAAAATAAATCTTTGTTATAAATCTTATTTAAGATTACTTTAGAAAGTCTGGGAATGTCTGAGCACAGTGGCAGGTGCATTGTTCTGTTGAAAGTACCCATCTGTATCAAGGAACACTAGTTGTCAATGGGTGCACATGGTAGGCAACAGTATTGAGGTAGTCTGTTTGCATTAAGAGATGTTTCCAGGGGGTATTAGGATGTGTCCTAGGAGAACATTTTCAGATCATTATTCATTATTCCACCATCTTGATGAGGCCATGGATTTGTGCTGCTGGCACCATATTCTGATCCTGCTATCACTATAGTGGAGAAGGAACTGAGACTCACTGGACCAGGCAACCAGGCAAGTGTCCAATTGTGATGTTCCTGGGCCCATAGCAGGTGCATTTTCCTGTTTTTCTGTGATAGCAAAGGCACCCTTGACAATCTCCTGCTGTTAGCATGCCAGGCCTTGTTCCAGACAGGTTTTGTGTGTTCAGATATGCTGTTTGCCTCATTTGTATTGTATTGAGCTGCAATCTGTCATGTTGTTGCCCTTCTGTTGCCACAGACAATTCATACCAGTTGCCTGTTACTTCTTTGATCCACAAGCCTTTTCTGTCCAATGTTGCACTTATTGCTTTACATTTTTGACCTAACAGTCATTCTGTGGACACCCAAGATACTGCTGCATGAGAAAAGCCAAGGTTGTTAGCAGTTTCTGAAATACTGAAACTCTTGCCCCCATGATCACACCTCAATTGAAGATGTTTAAATCTTTTGTCTTACCCATGTTCAGGTTAACTGTACTGATAAACAGTTCTCTTGATATCAAGCATGCTATTTATATGCTAGTTGTTGCTGTTATATCACCATTTGTCAGTAATAATCCATCCAAGTTAGAATGAGGGTGTCTAATAACCTGGCCACTCAGTGCATATGAAAGATTATTAAAATTTAGAAACTGTAGTTAATGACATTTTGTTTAGAAATGTTATCATTTTATGAAAAATATTTAAAAAATTGCAGGCTATTCTTTAAATTTGGTTGCAAAAGTTTTTCTTTTGAAAAATGATAAAAGCAGCACAAGTATTTTGATAAATGACGTTATTTTTTAAATAAAATGTTATAAACTTGTGATGAAATCTGTATTATTTGTAAGAATTCAAGTTTGATAAGAAAGCGTTTCCTGCGGTACTTTCTCAGGTTATGAAAATTTAGTGGTGGTCAGACATTCCATCTAACTCATTTCTATACTGACAAAAATAATAATCAATATACTGTTATTTCATCCAGTCTTTAAATTTTAGTAAAGCAAAATTGTATTTTTATGTTTATATGATATACTATTAATTCCTATATTTTTTATTACATTTTTAAATTAATAAAATAAACTTGTCCATCAACCTGAGATAAATCAATTGATTATTGGAAGTTATACCAACTAAATTGGGAACATCTGATATAGAAAATTTTTTCATATCCATTTGGCCTTATTTTATAATATTTATTCTTTTTTACATTAGCATAATTTGTTTTCATTTCTCTTTGAAAAAATTTTCAAATGATATGAAAGGAAAAATATTTGAAGAAATATGCATTTCATATTAAGTTTAAAATTATCTTCTCTGATCAGTAAAATATTTAAAAAGCTAATTTCGTTTTATGTGAAGATAACAGCAAAATTTATTATTATACAAATGACTTTGAATAGAATAAATAATGCAATTATAGCAATAATCTTGTGTGTTTTCATCAGGTAAGCATAGTTTTCTGTGATAAAATTAAAAATCTAAGTTCTTTTTATTCTCAAATATCTGTTCATGCTGCAGTAACAATTATTCTTGATTTTGTCACATTTTGATATATAATTATATAAAATATTTGGTCAGAAATAAGTGCAAATACTAATTTTTTTTTTTTTTAATTTTAGGAAAGTGACAATGATTCTGATGAATTCATGTGATGAAGAAAGTATCAACATATTAAGATTAAAAAAAATTCATTTATTATTGTGCAGTATGCAATTCTATGGTGATATATTTACAAGATATTGTGATGATCTGTGTGTGTTGTGTGTATGTGTACACATGTATATACAAATATATTAACTAAAGTATGAATAAAAAACATGCATTGAATCTTCAGTCAGCACACTCATGGATTAATTAAATCTGGTTCTATATCCTGACCCTGTAATTGGAAAAAATCTGTAATAAATGAATTCTTTTTGATGTTTAATGCATTTATTAAATATACCTGATTTATCTTTTTGAATTCAACCACTTGAGTAAATATATACTCTAGGATGTGCTTGGCATTTCGCCGGCCTGTTGGTAACTTATTGGTGATTCCCATTATTTCACCACATTCTCTTACATAATATTCCAAGTCATTATCAGTGCATTTGTTGGTTAGCTGAGCAATTCGAGCTTTTTCAGAACTAAATGCTTCATCTAGATCAAACAATTCCAAACTTGGTTTCGGTAACTCTCTAAAAGATGGAGGAAATACCTAAATATGAAAAAAATTATATTCATAATTATTTAATTTGAATTTTACATAATCTTAAAAAAAAATTAGTATAATGTTCAGAAGTGATAAACAACATATGAAAAATTTCAAGATTTTTAAAATCAGAAACAAACTTATGTTTAAAACTTAAAAAATTTTAAATGAAGATTATATAATAAATTTTCACAAAAAACTTGTCTGTAAAATTTTAGGGCAATTCATATTAAATAATTCCATTGTTGTTGTAATATTGACTTTTAACTAAATGATATTGTATCATTTAGTTCTAGTATTGAACTTTTAAAACTATCAATTATTATGGACAAATAAAACAATAATAATTGAGCCAAAGCTTTACAATGGAAAGCTTTCTTTGGTAGAAATGTGTTTCTACATTTCACTCATTGTACCTTACAAACTTGGTTCTATCCCATTATTTTCTCTTCTTAAACTGAGTATTCATGTTTAACAGCTAAATTTTTGAGAATATTACTAACATTAATGATGATGTAACAATGCAATCACACAACTCAAGTGCATAAGCAATCTTCACAATTGAGTTAAGTCACAATTGAGTATAACTTTGAGTGTTAACTAATACATATATTTCTTGTTCACTTCCTGCATTATTTAGTGTGCTTATTCAAAAGTATAAAACAGGGAACTCAAATTCAGCAAAGGGCCAGTCAAATAGATGTATATGAAATGTGAGCCATATTCATTATTATTCAGAAAATCAAAACATACTGTAAACTAAAAAGCAGGCTACAACAAAGGCCTTTATGTAAGTCATAATGACTTAGATAAAGGCCTTTTGTATGAAAAAATTTAAACTTCTGTTTTAATCCCCATAAGATGTTTATTTATAATTAATTATGATGGCATAAAATTTTATCTTCACAATGTCTTTTTAACCATCAATTATGTTACAAAAATGTTCTTTTTTGTATATATGTATAAAAAGAATATTTTTGTCAACATTGTCAATATTGTAATAATAATATGTATATATGTTTCTAAAGCAATTAGTGTAAAAAAAATTCCTTGTAATTTTAATGATTTAAAAATTTATTTAAATGAAGTAGTGAAGTATATAAAAAACAAATTAGGTGCATTCATAGAATGTGTTTCACCAAATTATCTCTACATCAGTCCTAGCACATGGTGGAAAAGTTATAGGAGTACAAGATTGTAAAAGATATCTCGTCTGAACTCTAAGCTGATCAATTATTCACCAGAAACAAGCCAAACTTTCCTGAAACTGGCTTTGGAAAAGCTCATAAAACATTTCCATCTTATCAGGCATATGATAGTACAGAGGCAGTGATTACAGGTAGATTGTGTTACAAAAGAATTTAGTGAATTTATTCTCTCTCTTTATTTAAAAGTTGCATTGACATTTTTAAAATAAACTATAAGTGACTTGATAAACTCTACTCTAGCTTGATCAATGAAAAAGGTGAACTGCAAAATTTGTATAAGTTTATTAATACAGTGGGTGATCGGTTAATGAACAGATCGGATAACGAACACTTTCGTGAAAGATTTTTATGTTCGTACAACGAACACATGATTGGATAACGAACAAACACAAGAAGAAGCGATGTAAAATAGTGAATACCGATTGGTCTTCCCATGTCTTCGGGAAACAATTCGAAACTTTTCGGAGTGTGGGAGACGTCGACATCAACGCTCAAGCCGGTATATACCGATCGGATAGTATTCCTCCGAACTTTGAAACTCTCCCTTGTAATTCCAGCCTTTTATTTTTCTGACAAAACAATTCTTTTATGTATTCGCGAGACTGTCGGGTAGGCACTCGTTAAGTTTTGCGTCTGTTTTTCTTTTCGAAAGGTGAGAGTATAATAGCAAAGGTAGAGAGTGGGCAGAAGATGCCTAATGTTGCTGGGCAGTATGGCGTGAACAGGTCTACAGTAGGCCGCAGTTCAATCTTATTTAAGAAAAATACTGTATAATCAAGAAGACTCAAGCAGCTAAAGGAGTAACAAAAATCACATCTGAGAAATAAAGAACATCGAAGAGTTCATAATGGAACCTGAAACGGATCTGACGACAGAAGAACGCCAAGAACTCTTGAATGAAGAACACCAAGAAACTCGGCGAGATATGTTTTCTTCTGAAAAAGAGGATTAATGCCGATATCTGTTATTAAAGATCCTTTGAAGAAGTGGGAGGATGTCAGAACAACGGTCTTAGAATGGCATCCAAACCAGGTTGAGGCTTGGGGATTTCTACAATTGCAATGCTATTAATTACTTACGAAAAATCCTGAAGAAGAGAGAAAAGCAATCGACATTAGACAGATTCTTTAACCCTTTCAAACGGAAAAAACATGACTAATAAAAATGCAAGACTGTGTATGTATGTATTTTTATTATTACATATAAATAAACGTAGTAAGAAAGTATATATTTTTTATTTTTGGGGGTCTCCAGAACAAATTAATTAAATTCCCATAGAAACCTATGGTAAATCAATAATCGGTTAACGAACAATTCGGATAGTGAACAAAGTCTTGGAACGGATTATGTTCGTTAACCGATCACCCACTGTATATGCCTTGTGTCTCAATTTTCTGTAAATAAAAGGATGCTTATCAAGAACCAACACAGAGTCATATATTTGTCATAATGCTACTAATGAGTTGTAGTGAATTTACAATTGTGGAAATCCATGTTAACTCACTGACAGAACGCATCTCATAAACAAAAACTGGGCCTTGAAATAAAAAAAGTGAATTGCAAATGAAATTTCTGAGATGAAGTGAAGTGTATAAGAAATTAGGTGCATCTACAAATTGTGTTTCACCAAATCAGCTAGACATTAATCCTTATCAAAAGGGGACACAGCAGTGGAACTTAGAAAAATTTAAAATCAAATTAAAGCTATGAAAACACTTAGCAACAGAGGAAATGTGCATTGAAGCAGTTTTAACTCTATTTTCCTAGGCATATGCCTAGGAAAATTGTGGAAACAATCAGGAAATTTTAAAATTTGAAGTTGATAGACACTGTGCTACCTGTTTTAACTTCCAATATTTTTCTCATCAATTTCTCCATAATTTCAGCAGGGTAGCATGTGAAAGGGATGCTAAGTGTTGTGCTTCCTACTCCTTTCCTTACATCTTTCCAAAGTTCCTGTAGCTGTTTATGGTTGTAATTTGACAGTCCAATCAAAGAAAATTGAATTAACTGTTCACTAAAGGAAAATTTGCAGGAGGAATCTAATACCCCGTTCGCACCGAGCATTTCGATCTAGATTGTGGCTTAAGTCGGAGAGAGTTCCGCGGTGCGAACGCTCTCGACCATTTCAATCTCGACTGAAACGAGGCTAAATCGCGATCGACTGGAGAGAGTTCTCGAAACTAGATCCAGTTATAAGAGAGATCCCTCAATCCCACGCGCGCGAGAAAATACAAGATGGCTGCTGAACACGTGTCCGGTTATCGACAGAAAAATAAAAAAGACATCTGGAGAGATGATGACATCTGTTTATTATTAGATATACGGCAAGAAAAAGTATTTATTTCTAACCAAAACTTCCATTTTGTTTGTTGGTGTTCGTGACTTACCGCGTAGTTATGTCAATTTTATCATCGCGTGTAATAGCCGGGTTCTTCTCAAGCGAGTTATCTGTGCGATTAGCACGACGTTCCACTGGCGACAGTCACAATCCAGATTGTGGGTAAATCGAGATCGAAGTGAGTCGTGGATTGTGTGCGAACGGGGTATAAGGAAGATCTTTGAAAAACTAGAGAGAGTTGTTTCAACTATCAATTCAAAAGGAAATCCTCATTCTTTCTTCATTACACAGAATACCTTAGCNGCAGGAGGAATCTAAGGAAGATCTTTGAAAAACTAGAGAGAGTTGTTTCAACTATCAATTCAAAAGGAAATCCTCATTCTTTCTTCATTACACAGAATACCTTAGCCATCTTCATGGGAATACAAAGAAGAGGAAGTTTCTGCAGATCAGCTTAGAACCAAACCACAAAAAATGGAAAAATTTTAGTTTCACTTTGTCTGGTTGATAAAAATAAGGTCTTTGAGAAAGTAAATGTTCTGGCCAGAATCAACTGTCAGTGTAAGATAACATCCAAATGATAATTTGTTTTAGTTTTGGTTTCAGTACTAAACTACACTAGTCACAACCTGTGAAGGTCAATAAATTAGTAAGGTTTGTTAGAAGTCAATAGGCATAAATAAATTTATATTATATTTTTAAACTAGCAGATATACCTGGTGCTGCTTGAGCTAAAATAACCAAACTTTAGTTAGTTTTAATTTTAATGCTTGTCCTTATTACTTTTTGCCATGCAATTCCAGATATCTCTGTTAGTACATTCATTCATTCATTATTATTTATTGTGCATATAAATATATATATATACAGGCCGGCCCCGCAGAAAGCATTACCGGCTAAACTCAATACAATAGCAATGCTCAGAAGTACATGTTATACACAATAGACTAATGATGAAGAAATAAAATAAATTAAAATATATACTATATACAACTATATACATACAATAAAATACTAAACTATAAATACATATTATATATAACTGTTAACATAACATAACAGGAAATAAATACATAGGATATATCAATATCATAAATGTAAAAAGCAATATGTAAGAAAACAAAGTTGGCTTAACTATAAATAACTATATACAACTATACAACTACATACATACTCGGTGAGTTGCTATTATTAGGGAAGAGTAATCAAATTTTATCATAGTCATGAAACATGTGTTCACAAATCACAATAAAAATACACAACAATCAGCAACTCTCCAAAGTTGTGGCCAGCACTAACGTTGAGTAATGTGTCCTTTGATTTTTAGAAAAACAGACAATTACAAATAAATCAAAGTATGCAAAATACAAGAGTATACTTGATGATGTACAAAGATGTAAGTTAGTCTATGCATAAATTTATATATGGCAATCAATCCTTTGTTGGAATTTGGTTTTTTCCTTAAGATATACAGGACAAGTTTTATCCATTGTATTATGACAGTTATGTTCTCTGTAATGAGAATCATCTATATAAAAACTGCCAGAACAAACATAATTCACCAAAGTGTGCCAATTGTGTATGAGAAAACAATGACTACATACATTGTCTGTTGAGTTACAATT
Organism: Centruroides sculpturatus; assembly: GCF_000671375.1. Taxonomy (NCBI): domain Eukaryota; kingdom Metazoa; phylum Arthropoda; class Arachnida; order Scorpiones; family Buthidae; genus Centruroides; species Centruroides sculpturatus. The sequence continues at coordinate 127,422 of NW_019385476.1, read as the reverse complement.
TTTTGCTATGTGACCAAAAGATAAGCATCGATAACATTGAGTAATAGGAAAAAAGTCAAAAACTTGGCACGTCGACCAAAGAAGGTGAATTTTCCCTGCTTTTACTAATTTCTCCCTAACCTGTGGAGATACCTCCAGAATCCATAAAAGATAATTTTCATTCTTTTCTTTAAGCAGAAATCTAATAGTAGCATGTTCAGCAAAAGTGCGATCAGTAAAAGTTTCTAGAAGGTACATGTTTTGCTCAAAGATATGTAATATGAGATCTTTATTGATACCTTTAGGAACGGAAGCAATTTTGATTAGTGGAAGTCGCTTTTTCAGCAGTCTGGAAACCAAGCCAGGAACTTGTTCAACATTCTCTTTAAAATAGCCTACCTCATTCTTATGGCTTAAATCAATTGCAAGTCCTCCATTCCTAATTTTCCTTATTCTACGTATCCCTATGCCTAGTTTATCAGGTTGCACGTTATTAGTTAGATTACGTTTAGTTTCATCACAAGTGGCACCGATTTTATCACTATATACCAAAACTGTGTATTCTGGTGGAGGTGGTTCATTTGCAGGTAAGGTTAGTTTTATTCCTTTTAGTAGGGTATCTCTATAACTAAGGGTGCTAGGAACTTTTTCGCCAGCAAGACTGTCAGAAGTAGTTTTCTTTTGGTTATGTACTGCGGATTGAATATCCATTAGAATTTCTTTAGATTCATCAGATTGAGCATCTTTAAAGTCTTGTAAATCCTCTTTAGTAACTAACTTTGAAAGTGTTCGTTCAACTAAATTATTATTCTTAAGAGTAGATTCTGCTAATTCTATAATTCTGGTGAATTGTGTCAATATATATGTTAAATGACACTCTACCCCAAATTTAGCATTTCGATTTTGCAGGGAATATCTCTTAATCTCGTCGAAAATACCATAAGCAGTGTCATGGAATATTTGTATTTCAGATTCCATACTGAAGAAAATAATAAATTTTAACTTAAAATATTAATCTCATCTAATATATTAATTTTGTTAGCTTATAATTATGTGCAACGTCTTCCTCTACTCCAGACGAATCTAGAAATATATGATATGTCTAGGAAATTATTAATAGAAATAGAGAAAAATACAACTTTCGTGAAATGTTCTAGAAAATTCTCTCTCTGTTAGTACAGTTGACCCCCCTATAACACTGTTGATTATTCTGTTTTATATGAATTCCATGTTGTACAAGTCACTTAGATTTTACAAATATGAGCCATTCACAGCCCGGCACACGTATTTGTAAAATCTAAGTGACTCGTACAACATGGAATTCATGTAAAATGGAATAATCAACAGTGTTATAGGGGGTTGACTGTAATTTCATAAAATGGACCAGAAAAGGAAACCAGAAAAGGGAGCTGCCATTTCTTCTTGGGGGAAAATTAAAGAACACTGGTATATATATCTTAAGAAAAAAATACCAAATCTACCAATAAAAATATTAAGCAGGTTTGAAAACTGCATGACTGTTTTCATTGCAATGTCAATGAATTTTGTTGTTGGTCCTCTCTTGATCCTCTCTTAATGAAATCAATTTTGTTTTTATGAATCTTTATTTAGCTTTGTTACATCACATTGTACACAAATAATCACAAAGGTTAAACAATTTCTCTCAAATAGTGGGAAAGTAATTCTTAGTAGAGCAGTCTGCAACACAATAATTTAAAATGATATACTTGGTGGCTGTGATTAAAGTAGAGATATTTTCAGTTCAGTTGTACAAAATCTGTTCAAACAAACTCAACCAAAATTAGTGTACGTACATACTATTCAGATTTTTGCCACCAGGGGGAAAATGACACTGTACAGTACTTGGAGTAAATAAGACATAATAGAGAAAACAAAAGGTAACAGTTGACAATAGTTTTTATTTTGACTCAATTACAAATATGTTTCAATATGTTGGACTTCACATGTCCCAAAAACTGGATTCTATGAACTGCATTTTCTATTGCAGAACACAATACATCTCCACCAATTTGTAACAAGTGAAGCATTATTTGGTCTTTCAAAGTTGCCAAACTATCCATAAGTCCTTGGTAAACCATACTTTATAAACACTTCCACAACCAAAAACTGCATGGAGTGAGGTCGGGCAAACAGGCTGGCCACTTTTTAGGGAATGTTTGACTAATTATTTCGTCTTTGCTAGAATGTCATCTTAGGATTTGCTGCAAATTAAATTGTATTTGAGGGGTCCTGCATCCTGCATAAACACAGACATGTCAAGACATCTATGCAGTTGGAGTTGTGGAATAATAAAGTTCAGCAGTATTTCTTGATATCAAAATATAAACATTCATAAACCCAATTATTAGATTGCCAAATGATTGCCAGATTATATTGGATTATATTAATGCTACTATTAATAATTAAATGTTAAGTAATTTGGCCTAGAGGTAGGTGTTAGGTTTCATCTCTTAATAAATTTAATAATTATATTAAAGTAATATTTTAATAATTAATTTATACTGTTCTGGAAGAAAATAATTAACCCAAAATAGGACTTGAATCTGCAATTCTCACTTCAGGAATTTCACATTTGTGAGTGTAAATATGCACATAAGCTCCATGTACAATTCCATTTTCCCTCTGATGGCAAAATTTGAAATAAAAATTTTTATTATAGAAATCAAAATCCCATGGACTGAATATTCAATACATACACCAATTTTGGTTGAGTTTGGCCAAACCGATTTTGTACAATTGAGATCAAAACACCTTTACTTTAATTACAGTCATCCAGTATTTCAAGAAGCAATAATTATAATTTAATTAAAGGAATATTGAAAGTAGATAGGAAATAATATTAATAAGATTTTTAAAAATATTTTCAAAACATTCATGCATTATTAAGTTTTATGTTGGAAATGATAAAGTAAATTATCAATATCTGGGTGAAGGGACAGTAAGCAGTGTTAACCATTTAATTAATTAGTTGCACATCATTATTTAGATCATATGTTCTTATTAATTAAATTGTTTTATTAATTTTCTATTTCCAAAATAGAAATAACTGAATGTGATGTTAAAAGTATTATGGTATATTCAATAGGAGATTGATTTGTAGGTAATGAGATCACAGATTCATTTGCTAAAATGAATTCTTATGATTATTTGAAAGAAATTCATGGACTTTTTCGAAAACCTATCCATCATATTTTAAAGAAAAATTTGTGAAAGTATATAAATAAAAAGAAAGATAAATTTTTTAAAGAAAAGTTGAGAAAAGAAAAGACAAAATTCAATGTCACTGCAAATCAAAACTGAAATGTCTACAATGCCTCACAAAAAAATTACCTTTCATTTACAAGACATGTGATGATAATTGATTTATTATATCTTTAATAAAATTTAAAGTAAAACACAATTTTGAATTCTGATTTATGTTTATAAAAAAAATATATAGTAGAAGTTGGTTAATCTGGCACCTACGGGACCAGAGTGGTATGGTACTGGATGTTTTTATATATTCACAAAATTCAATCCGAACATTGCAAACATAGCTGTACATTTTGTACCATTGTATGCTGCCATATGCTTCAGATTTGTTTACAATTGTAATCAGTCTGAAAATGATACAATGCATGATTACACTGTGTTAAGATTGATTGAAAAACTACGGAAACACATCATCATAGACTCATTTTTCATAAAGCTCTGCCACACATATGATGTTAAAGGGCCAAATTTGACTCTTAATATCTCCATAAGCAATGAATTGATGTGAATGAAATTTAAAATAAGTATGTCAATGATGAGTACAATGGACATCTTAAAATTTTTAAATAATTTGTTGGATTATTTTGGACTTACATAATCAGCATTTTGTCAACTAGATCTAGAGAATAGCAACACCAAGATAAAAAAACAATCTGGATAGATTGTCTGCATATGTTTAATATTTCGTTTAAGAGCTAACCATGTCTTATTTGCCCTTTTGAAGTATTTTATTCAAAAATATTGAGTATTTATAGAATAATAGCCCATTTATACAATTTTTAACATATTATTGGTCAATCAGATATTACATAACAAGTGCAGGCTATCACATGACTGTCAGTTAAAAATAGAATTATGTGATATCAGATAATTATTGCATAACTTCATGTCTTGCAATTACTTTTGCTCTATTAATTAATAATAGCCTAATGAATTAAAAATTGGGGTATTATTTTATAAATACTCTTTTTTTAAATTCTGGCATATTATTGATCAATGAGCACATATTTATTGTGATATTGTCACAATGCCAGGCTGCAATTTTTAATCATATTTTTAATTTATTTAATTTAAAATATATGCTCTCCATCTCAAATTAGTAGTGTCTTGCTCCTGTATATCATACTTTTCTGTTAGCAATAGAGTTGTGCCAATCATCTATCTAACTCCTTTTAAGGAAAATTTTTGAATTGAAATAACATGATGTAAGGATTACATTTGAATTTCATGTACTGTACAGTTAATCACAGCCTCCTGCCCCTAAGGTTTCCATATCTAGTCTCGTCTTTCATGTATCTAACTTCATTCTCAAGATTAAGGAAAAGCAGACAAATAAACAGACGGATGACAGTGGGAATTTATAGGTCTACAATTTTTTCAAATTGCAGTCCAATCAGCCATCACATGACATGATGTAGTGCACTCATGAGACTGTCAGGTGAACATAGAATTATCATAAAAACTATTCTATCATGAAGTTATTGATGACTGAAAAATACTCAAAATCCCATAAAAAATTGGTGAAACCAGGTTGAAAAATAAAGCTCACTGAAAACATCTAAATAAAGAAAACCTTTAAATGTAACATAAGAACACTGGAACCAGATTTGAAATGTGAATAAAGTGCACATTACACAGACAACTATGAGAACTTTTGGATGAAGCAATATCACCATGATATCAGGAAAACAAACACCATTATAAAAACCTGTTTTTATAATGGTGTTTTGCTTCAAGCTTACTTTGAACCTTAAAGTTGTTGTACCTACATTAATTTGGCTGAACATTAAAGCACCTTTGAGCAATATTAGTGAAGGATCAAAGTAACGCTTGAAGCCTTGTACTGTGTTGGTGCTTGTTTTCTTGCTTTATTACACGATGACATTGCTTCATCCAAAACTTCCTGTAGTTGTAAGTCTGTGTAATGTGCACTTTATTCACAAGTTGAGTCTTACTGTCAAGTTTGGTCCAGTATTATGCCACAACTTTCAAAACCTTTCTTTGTTTAGATGTTTTCATTGAGCTTTGCTTAAGTGTTTTTTCTATGGGATAAACATAAAAAGCATGTTATTGCACAAAATCAACATTCACAATGATTCATGTGCATATAATAATAATTTTTCAAAAATGTACTGTATACATTCACAAAAGCTATACATGCTCTGAGCATGACAAATCCTGTTTTAAATGTATTGTTCTTGCAATTGCTTATGGGAAGCAAAATACATTGGTCACTCATATTACTGAAACAAAATGTGCACATTAGCCTTAATAAAGTGATGTTCATTCAGCACAATACAATGTAGACTGTATAGTTTTCCAAATTACATTGCATAGAAGTTTGAGGTCCTCCTAACTATTCATAAAATGATATTAATGGAATTGTTTCATCTGTGGGATCAGGACATTATGGCTTCTTCTGCCTCCACAACATGGTATTCTAATTAAGTTCATTTTTGGATCATTTCAAATATGTCTATGATGTGTAATTGCTTATAGCTCTGCACTTTCTTTGCATAATGGGTCTTTAGTGTCCAAACAAATTCCTATTCATGAAATACCAGTATGCCAGATTATGAGGCACTGGATTAAAAACAAACTTCTACTGTATCATTAATTCCCATTTTTTTTATTTTATCCTATTTGTAGTTTATTCTTGTTTTTGTCATTGTGGCAAGAGGTCTGCAAATTAAATCTAATTTTGAAAAGAGGCCAAATAAGCAAAATAGGTTGGAAACCCTTTATGTATGTACTTGTATACTTTGTATGATATTTAAAACTAGTTAAATAGTAAATCTTTTCAAACTTACAGCTGGTTGTAAAGCTGGCAATGGAGTTTCAAACTGTGGTGTAATTAAACGTAGAGGTTCATGTTTCATATTTAATTCTTCATATGCTCTATTATAAATCAAATTGATTTCATTTAGATTTCTAATGATTTAGTTGAATATTCAGTAAGGTCAGATAACTTACTTGATCACTTTTGGTAATACTCTATTATCTAATTGAAAGAGAGCTGTATCAAACAATTTGGTATAATCTGTTGGAACTTCTTCACTTTCCTGTAAACAACTAAAAGGCTGTTCTGACAATTTACTGATAGATGGTATTGTATAATAGTCTGATATCTGAAAGAAAAATAATAATAAACAGAAAAGCTTTACTCTCTAGACAGATAGACATTAAATATTATACATGAAAGTTTCCAGATTAGAATTGATCTAATTGGTAACAAATAACTACTAGGTTATAGTCTAATAAAATATTTTTATTATACTGGATTAAATCTAAATGATATTAAATCATTCACATATACAAAGCAATAACTCCAAGTTTGAATCTTATTTAGATATTTTTCAGACATCTGAAAAAGTTAATAATTACAAAATTTGAAATAATTTAGTTTTCAAAAGAAGATGACACACTAAATTTCAAATTTTCAAATCATTAATTAAGTACCATAACTTTGTATAGATAGATTTTTAGGTTATCTGTGTTTAAGAGTCAGTTTGAAAGTAAGTGTGGATTATGCAATGATATTGGTTAACTGCTGATTTTAACATGCAATTATGAATTCATTAAACAGCTTTTCATTTGTTTAAACTTACCAAGTCTTTAAAAATATGAAATATCCTTTTTACGCTGCAGACATTCATCTGCCATTGGAATTTTTTCCAAAATCACTAGCCACGTATTATATATATACTTCAGCTTTAGTTTTTCCTATTCATTTGCTATGCATCAACTGTATGTTTTAGTTGGTATTATTGAATACTTGTATTTGAAGTTATCAACTTTCATGAAACAAGTTTCTGGTAATTCCTCCTCTATTTAATTAATAATTCTTAGAAAATTATTTAGAAGATAATATTTACAAACTGACTATTAATTTTTTTAAATTTTGACCTATTTTAGTTATCTACAGCTAATAAGAACTAAGTGATCAATTCTTGAACCTTTATCATTGGATATTACAAACATAAAAAAATTGAATAGAAAAAGTTTTATAGAGTTGATTTCAGCAGGTTTTATTATTAAATATTTAATTAATACTCATATTACATTGGGTGATCACAATTAAACTTAATATTGCACAATGTGATATTTATTTTCAAAGCCCGAAGATGATGAACAATATTTTTATAGCTGACTTATTGTAATTAATCCTTTATAATGCATCTCAAATGCAGTATTGTATTGTCTCTTAGGGCTGCTAACTTTACAATATATCCTTGATAAACCACACTTTTTAAGTATCTCACAATCAAAGATCATACAGATTAAGATCTAGAAAATGAAGGGACCAAGCAATAAGAAATACATGACTGAACACACTTTTCTCAATGAAATGTCATTGCAGGAAATTAACAAAGTGCTATATACAATCCCAATAAGTAATGGTTCTCCATCTTGAATGAAAGTAGTTGACTCAAGCCATTGTTATTATTGCAGTTGGGGTATAACATAAATGATGAGCACCTCATTGTATCTTTGGACCATTACAGAGTATATCCCAGGCCCATTGGAACTATCTTCTTTGAAAAAAAATGGTCCAAGGATAAATGTTGTACCAAAGTATAACTTTATGCAAATGTATTGGAATCTTCTGGAAAATAGAGTTTTCTGCAGCCTAAATGTGATAGTTATGGATGTTCACTGTTCCATTGTGTGGAACATGGCCCATTTTAACCTCAATCTTCCATGGCCTTTCCATTCTAGCAAGAAAGGTTAATGGAAAGGTCAGTTGCGTTTCCCTGTCAATTGCAAGCAACTGTTGGCTGTGGCTGATCTTAAATGGATAATAATGCACTAACTTTCTCAGTATCTTCTACACTGTGCCATAGGATAGACTGAACTGCCATGACACTGTACATGCACTACTGGAGATGCAACATTAATTATTGACTGTTCAACAACAGTTATGGTAACATTTTCAACAAGTAAAAATGATTGTTTCACATTATGAAATGATAGGTTTGTATTCTCAATTTGGTTGAATTCCCAGATTCAAGTTTCCTTGAATAAAGTGATCATTCTCCTGAGAGCTTATGAAGTCAATAGTTCTTGCCATAAATTTTTATGACATGCAGCTACAACATTGTCATTGTTTTCATAAGGCAACTTCACAAGAAATGCATGTTCCAGCAAGATAGTCATTGTAGATGATAAAAATATATTCAGCAGTTATGGCCACTTTTACACTCAGAACTTGACTGCAACACAGTTGCTTATGTAAAGGAAACTGTGTTTTTGTTGCTTGCAGTGCTAAAAGTGCCTAGTGATTAGTTTCAGTACTAATCTTTTTTATGAAAATGTCTGCATATCCTGAAATATCACCATACCAGATTTAGTTGCAGTTGGATTGCAAAATCTCTCTCTAGACAGTACTGAATAGAGGTACATTAATTATGATCACCCAGTATAATAAATGAAATAAAACTGAAGTGAAATTTAAAAAAATTTTTGTCATTCGGCTACCATTTTGTGTTTTCAACACTTAGAACATTTGAATTGGAACTGTATAAATTGCATTGTTTTCCATTTCACTTATTTATAAATATATTTATAGCAAACTGTCTACAAAGATAAAAATGAATGAAGTGAGGAAGAATGGAATGCTTGAAAAGATACCTTCTAAACTGAATTACTTGATTACTGATAATTTCATTTTCCACAGCTACTTTGAAGGTATGACTTATGCAAAAATTTAATTCCTGTTCTAGAAATTTTTGATGAGATATATTAAAGTGATGTTCATTCAGCACAATACAATGTAGACTGTATAGTTTTCCAAATTACATTGCATAGAAGTTTGAGGTCCTCCTAACTATTCTTAAAATGATATTAATGGAATTGTTTCATCTGTGGGATCAGGACATTATGGCTTCTTCTGCCTCCACAACATGGTATTCTAATTAAGTTCATTTTTGGATCATTTCAAATATGTCTATGATGTGTAATTGCTTATAGTTCTGCACTTTCTTTGCATAATGGGTCTTTAGTGTCCAAACAAATTCCTATTCATGAAATACCAGTATGCCAGATTATGAGGCACTGGATTAAAAACAAACTTCTACTGTATCATTAATTCCCATTTTTTTTATTTTATCCTATTTGTAGTTTATTCTTGTTTTTGTCATTGTGGCAAGAGGTCTGCAAATTAAATCTAATTTTGAAAAGAGGCCAAATAAGCAAAATAGGTTGGAAACCCTTTATGTATGTACTTGTATACTTTGTATGATATTTAAAACTAGTTAAATAGTAAATCTTTTCAAACTTACAGCTGGTTGTAAAGCTGGCAATGGAGTTTCAAACTGTGGTGTAATTAAACGTAGAGGTTCATGTTTCATATTTAATTCTTCATATGCTCTATTATAAATCAAATTGATTTCATTTAGATTTCTAATGATTTAGTTGAATATTCAGTAAGGTCAGATAACTTACTTGATCACTTTTGGTAATACTCTATTATCTAATTGAAAGAGAGCTGTATCAAACAATTTGGTATAATCTGTTGGAACTTCTTCACTTTCCTGTAAACAACTAAAAGGCTGTTCTGACAATTTACTGATAGATGGTATTGTATAATAGTCTGATATCTGAAAGAAAAATAATAATAAACAGAAAAGCTTTACTCTCTAGACAGATAGACATTAAATATTATACATGAAAGTTTCCAGATTAGAATTGATCTAATTGGTAACAAATAACTACTAGGTTATAGTCTAATAAAATATTTTTATTATACTGGATTAAATCTAAATGATATTAAATCATTCACATATACAAAGCAATAACTCCAAGTTTGAATCTTATTTAGATATTTTTCAGACATCTGAAAATTTAATAATTACAAAATTTGAAATAATTTAGTTTTCAAAAGAAGATGACACANCAGCCAGTCCGTTGCTCGAGTCACGTAACGGCCAAACAGAAAGTCTGTTGTTCGCAGTGTCCACTATTCAAGGCGTACGGTATATGAGGCACCACTGTATTTCTAATGCAAAGATGATAAAAATTATTTGAAATGTACCTTATTAAATAGAAATACATATGCATACCTTAAAATTCAATATAGGCACTGGTGCTATCTACCAATGACATGTTTTACTGAAACCATGATGTGGATGGATGGCCACTTCTCTGAGCAGCAACAAAGCTTCAAATGACAATTCTTGAATGTTTCTAGATGGATTGTGGTGCAATTTCCCTTCACTGTATGAAACCATCTCTTCACAGCAATCACTGAATTCCACAATTCTTAGAATGCAGCAATCTGCACTCATTCCTGAACAGACAAGTGGTTAGCTATCTTTTTTGCCACTGCATATGCATACTTTCTCAGTCATTGCACAAACCACCAATGCAGGAATTATAAAATTCATTGATTGATGTATATGTGCGCACAAATTTTATTTGATTGCATTATTATTACAAAAATTATAGTAATTTCTCAATGCTTAGTTACTTTCTACCCATTCTAGTATAAAACCAACATCCATCTAATATATAAAGAAGAGAGTTTGTTAGTTGATTTGTTCTTTTTACATTTCAACAAGTTTCAGAAATACAATAAAACTTTTCAGGGACCATCCTCTCATCCAAGTCAACAACTACTTTTGATGAAATTAACTTTAATCTGCAACAGGTCCCCTTCTATCTAGCCAACATTCAAATAAGAAAATTGCTTAATACAAAATTACCAGCAAATACAAATTATGTTTTTAAGGATTTTCAAGGCTCCTAGCTTAAATATTTGATGCATTTTTCACAAAATTTGATTGGTTGGCCAACCAATCAAATTACCATTTCATAACCAGCTGTGAATTATATGTTAGTTAACATTAGAAAAAATTTGGATGTCTTGAATTTTCTTGTGCAAGCAAAAGTCAAACAACTATCTTCTGTTGAAAAACACCAATTCCTGTGTAAATGACCAATGAAATTATGTCATTCCATACTGGCTGAGTATCACATTCTTAGTAAGTACAAAGCATTTTCCAGAGTGCTGAGTGCAAATCTTTGATCCATTTGTCTTGAATCTAATTATTTATTTTATTTTTTTTTGTTACTTGAATTTAAATAAGATCAATTTATATTTTCTTCTTCAAAGATTTTGTCTTTTTTGTTCTGTTTATTGCATTTTCTTTTTTCTTATTATACACTCTTCAAAAATGAAATTGCAACACCATGAATATGTGTAACCACATGTAAATTGCAGAACCAGTAGAGGTGATAGAGATTTGCAAATAAGTTTGCATATGCATCAGGTCATGTGGTAGCCAGTTTCAAGCTATAAAGACCAGCAGCTAGTTCAGACTGTAAATGCTATTAGCAATGGTTTGTAGCAGCCAAACTTTTGAAGAAACATAGATAATGCGTCAAAGATGACAGTGAGTTGAATACCATCAATTAATGGCTGGGAATGGGCCATATCCTGGAGCTTCATGACATCGGTTTGTCAATGTGCACAGTTGCCATGCACATGCCCAACATGCAATTGCATGTTGGGCATGTGCATGGCATAATGTGAGTACCATTCAGCAATGTGTGACATGATGAACACAAGAACATCTGTGAACCTGTGAACATGTTGAAGAGGGAGTGGATTGCAGTGGCACACAACAGAGCAAACAGACCAGCAGTTTTGCTAAACACTCTGTTGGGACCATTTGCCATGGAACATGACATCCGAAGCCATCTATCACCATTAACAGGTGGATCTGTGTCCACCCAAACCATTCACAACAGGTTCACAAAGTAGGGCTGTATGCCTGGCATAGTGTCATTGTCATCACAATTGGACCACTAATTGGCATTGGGTATTGTTTACAGATAAATCCCACTTCTGTCTATGGAGGAATAACAGGTATGGCAATATTCCACATCTATCATTCCTCCAATCTGTGCCAGTCCTTTTTGCTGAGCATCACATTGGCCCTAAACTGGCCATCATGGTTTGGGGAAGCATTGTATCAGACAGCCCTGGTACATATTTCTGGTACTCTGACAATGGATCAGTATGTCATAAGAATTGTGGGGGCCTGTATTTTGGTCACTGGTTCAGGCCACACCTGACATGATGTTCCAGCAAGATAATTCTCAACTGCACATTGCATGGTGAATTCTCACCAGCCTGAATAGAATTCATATCTTTCCCTTGCCAGCAGCCTCGCCGAATCTCTCTCCCATTGAACACCTGTGCGACATTGTCTGACATGAGGTGCGCCAGAGACCACAGCTACATACAATAGACAACATGCATGCTGCAATGGCAAGCTTAGCAAGGGATATCTCAGGCAACCATTAATCAAGGGATAATCAGGCAACCATTCTTTTAATTATTTGCATATCTCTATCACCTCTACTGATCCTGCAATGTGCATACAGCTATGAGCATTCCTTCATTGTGTTGCAATTTCACTTTTGAGAAGTCTAGTTTATTTAACACTTTGGAATAACCACGACAATGGTCAGCAAAAATAACTAAACTCTTAATACAGTTTTCATTTTAATGCTTGTTCTTACTTTTTGCCCAGGCAATCTACTAATAATAAAATATCAAATTAACAAATTGTCAATTCACTTGTGTAAGCAAAGGATACATAATTCAAATAAATTTGAAAGATTGCTTATATCTGAAAAATGCATGTTATTGGAAAAAGTTAATTTTGCAAATTATACAGCTTTTTTGGAAAATTTCACAAATGTAGTTGTAATATTTTTCATCTAAAAGCAAACATTTTTAAGATAATTTAAAATTTTGTGCACAATATCCTTTTTCCTGTAATTAAATTTCTCTGACAGCCTATTAATAAAATATGATTAAATTTCAGAAATGAAAAATAAACAAATATTTATGATGATAAATCTAATTTTAATAAATGAACAGTTATATCATTGGCCTGATGATGGCTGGTTGATCAGGTTGTTTGTTTAAAGTAATAAAGTTGGTTCTCAGCAATATAAAGTGTGTGTTATATCATTTGCAAAATTTTGTAGATAGACATACTGGAAAGTTTATAGTTTATGGATGTAAGTAATTATTCTTTTGGGTTATAAGAAACCTCTATAATAGGGATAATTTATTAAAAATCCTTTTTTTTTTTTTTTTTTANCAGTTGCCATGCACATGCCCAACATGCAATTGCATGTTGGGCATGTGCATGGCATGATGTGAGTACCATTCAGCAATGTGTGACATGATGAACGCAAGAACATCTGTGAACCTGTGAACATGTTGAAGAGGGAATGGATTGCAGTGGCACACAACAGAGCAAACAGACCAGCAGTTTTGCTAAACACTCTGTTGGGACCATTTGCCATGGAACATGACATCCGAAGCCATCTATCACCATTAACAGGTGGATCTGTGTCCACCCAAACCATTCACAACAGGTTCACAAAGTAGGGCTGTATGCCTGGCATAGTGTCATTGTCATCACAATTGGACCACTAATTGGCATTGGGTATTGTTTACAGATGAATCCCACTTCTGTCTATGGAGGAATAACAGGTATGGCAATATTCCACATCTATCATTCCTCCAATCTGTGCCAGTCCTTTTTGCTGAGCATCACATTGGCCCTAAACTGGCCATCATGGTTTGGGGAAGCATTGTATCAGACAGCCCTGGTACATATTTCTGGTACTCTGACAATGGATCAGTATGTCATACGAATTGTGGGGGCCTGTATTTTGGTCACTGGTTCAGGCCACACCTGACATGATGTTCCATCAAGATAATTCTCAACTGCACATTGCATGGTGAATTCTCACCAGCCTGAATAGAATTCATATCTTTCCCTTGCCAGCAGCCTCGCCGAATCTCTCTCCCATTGAACACCTGTGCGACATTGTCTGACATGAGGTGCGCCAGAGACCACAGCTACATACAATAGACAACATGCATGCTGCAATGGCAAGCTTAGCAAGGGATATCTCAGGCAACCATTAATCAAGGGATAATCAGGCAACCATTCTTTTAATTATTTGCATATCTCTATCACCTCTACTGATCCTGCAATGTGCATACAGCTATGAGCATTCCTTCATTGTGTTGCAATTTCACTTTTGAGAAGTCTAGTTTATTTAACACTTTGGAATAACCACGACAATGGTCAGCAAAAATAACTAAACTCTTAATACAGTTTTCATTTTAATGCTTGTTCTTACTTTTTGCCCAGGCAATCTACTAATAATAAAATATCAAATTAACAAATTGTCAATTCACTTGTGTAAGCAAAGGATACATAATTCAAATAAATTTGAAAGATTGCTTTTATCTGAAAAATGCATGTTATTGGAAAAAGTTAATTTTGCAAATTATACAGCTTTTTTGGAAAATTTCACAAATGTAGTTGTAATATTTTTCATCTAAAAGCAAACGTTTTTAAGATAATTTAAAATTTTGTGCATTATATCCTTTTTTCCTGTAATTAAATTTCTCTGACAGTCTATTAATAAAATATGATTAAATTTCAGAAATGAAAAATAAACAAATATTTATGATGATAAATCTAATTTTAATAAATGAACAGTTATATCATTGGCCTGATGATGGCTGGTTGATCAGGTTGTTTGTTTAAAGTAATAAAGTTGGTTCTCAGCAATATAAAGTGTGTGTTATATCATTTGCAAAATTTTGTAGATAGACATACTGGAAAGTTTATAGTTTATGGATGTAAGTAATTATTCTTTTGGGTTATAAGAAACCTCTATAATAGGGATAATNACATCCTGAAACAAACAAAAATATATATATTTGATTTCATAAAAATTATAATTCATTTAAACTGGAAAGCAGTAATAATTTATATACAATGATAATGATAATAATAATAAACATCATCATCCTAAATCTGCCACAGAAAGATTAACCCTTCCAAGTAACGATGGCAAACATGGCCTAATTGACAGTAAACTTTCACTACAAACAAATACAGTCACTGTGAGAGTTTTTCTACAAAAAACAAAAAACATCACAGTTACATAAAGCAGTAACTCTACTCAAATAACACACCATTAAACTTACATTCGCATCATATGGACAGAACACATAACATATAAAAAGCATAGACCCCGTTAAGCAATTGTGGGCTCGAAAGGTACTCCATGGCAGACATCCTTATGACCTGGCCCAGGATTTTGTTGACAAAACTGCATCAAACAGCTGGTTAGCTTGGAGATGCATTTTTGGGGAAGATGGAAGGGTTTATGATTGCCATATAGGATCAGGTCATAAATACTAAAATCTATGGAAAACACATACAGTAAAACCCCAAACTTACATGATAGGTGGGACCAAGCGGTAACCGCATAAGTCTGGATATAATTTCGCATATAAATACATACAAATAATTTTTAATTGGGGCCGGAGACTAAAGAAAACAATAATTTAGAAAAAAATGTTTAATAAAATCTTAGATAATACATATGTATAACAAATTAGGCCTATATTATTTTACAATTTTTCACATTTATTTGATTACTAGCTTACCCGTCGCACATTGCTGCAATCTCAGAAGAAAGGAAATTCAAGCAAACTCGTTATGATAAAATTAAATTTACATTTCATCATTTTTATTGAAACTTAGGAAAACATTTCAAAGTGTCGTTTCAATTCTATTTATTTATTGGAGTGCTTGTGGATACAAGATATTTTTTGTTTTTTCGTCTGGTGCGTACACGAATAAATCAGAAGCTTTTCCGACGCGTGAGCTGGTCACATACAGTTGTCCATGCGAGAAGCACGGATTCTCCAAATTTAACCTACACACTCGCAGCGATTGTCAGAAGTGCGATATTCTTCATTTTTATATATTTTTTAAAATCCTTTATAATTTTCATTATTTAATTGCTCCTTCCTCTCTTCCTTGGNGAAAGCAGTAATAATTTATATACAATGATAATGACAATAATAATAAACATCATCATCCTACATCTGCCACAGAAAGATTAACCCTTCCAAGTAAAGATGGCAAACATGGCCTAATTGACAGTAAACTTTCACTACAAACAAATACAGTCACTGCGAGAGTTTTTCTACAAAAAACAAAAAACATCACAGTTACATAAAGCAGTAACTCTACTGAAATAACACACCATTAAACTTACATTCGCATCATATGAACAGAACACAACATATAAAAAGCATAGATCCTGTTAAGCAATTGTGGGCTCGAAAGGTACTCCATGGCAGACATCCCTACAACCTGGCCCAGGATTTTGTTGACAAAACTGCATCAAACAGCTGGTTAGCTTGGAGATGCATTTTTGGGGAAGATGGAAGGGTTCATGATTGCCATATAGGATCAGGTCATAAATACTAAAATCTACAGAAAACACATACAGTAATACCCCGAACTTACGTGATACGTGGGACCGAGCGGTAACCGCGTAAGTCGGGGTATAATTTTGCATATAAATACATACAAATAATTTTTAATTGGGGCTGGAGACTAAAGAAAACAATAATTTAGAAAAAAATGTTTAATAAAATCTTAGATAATACATATGTATAACAAATTAGGCCTATATTATTTTACAATTTTTCACATTTATTTGATTATTAGCCATAATTTTAACATTGTTTCCATCTCAGCGATAATACTGTGACGTTTACGAATGATGCTTGAATTTAAAGATTGAGCATTTTTCACAGCTTCGAGAATTTTTTCTTTGCCTTTTATAATTGTTCTGACCGACAATTCCGGTAGATCAAACTTCTTTGCCAATTCACAAATTTTCATTTTTGTATCGAAGTCTTTAATAATGGGTACGTTCGTAAAGTCAAATGAGTTAAACGCGTTAGTAACGAATCGTTCGAAAAGTCTAACGAAATAGGAATAACGATGACGTCATTCTCGTTTAACTCGTTCGACTTTACGAACATACCCAATGTTAACTTTACATTCCAAAGATAAAGTTTTTCTTTTCTTGTTTGATGCAGAAGAATTAGTTCTACTTCATTTGGATGACATAGTAGAGTCTCTCAAGTCTCCGTAGATATAACAAACACAGAAATAAATAACACAAAATAAATTGTAGCTATGTGTGGATTCCGCGCGACACATCCAAACATGTAAGCTGAACAATAGTGTGGGGGGATTGAGTAATCAAGGGTTGCGTGGTGCTCAAACAAAAGACGAATTGACGAGATTTGAAAATCGTGTAACTCCGGGTTCGCGTAAGTGGGGATAGCGTAAGTCGGGGTATTACTGTATTCAAAGATACAACACTCACAAATGACACATGCAGAAAATGCCACATTATGTCAGAAATTATACTACACATTACTTCTGGTTGTAAGCTCTTGGCACAGACAGATTATTTATATAGACATAATCAAGTAGCAAATATAATACACCAAGAGCTTGCAAACAAACACAAATTATTAGACATCCACAAACCATACTACAAATACATTCCACAGACAGTATTGGAAAACTACACACACACAAAATGTACTACAACAGAGCCATAATCACAGAAAAAGCAATTTCCACAACAGACTAGACATCACACTCATTGACAAGCACAATAAAATCACATACATTATAGACATAGCCATTCCAAACACTCACAATGTACAAAACACATGCACTGAAAAAGTCAGCAAGTACACAGAACGTGCCCAGAAAATAAGGAATCTGTGGAGGATGGACAGGGTGCTTATTGTACCTGTTTTCTCTCCTGTACAGGTGTGATACCACACACCCTACACAAAAGACTGGAAACATTATAGTTGAATAGAAAAATATACATCACACTACAGAAGACAACTATGCTGAATACATGTCATATTGTTAGGAAATTCCTGAATACACACTCTAACACATTTATTTTATATTTGTTTTGTTTTGTTTTGGTTACTATGCCTTGACTCTGGTCCAGCATAATACACAGCCACCAGTGTCAACCAAATATAACCCACTAAACCCAACATAATAATAATGAGCACAGAGCCCTAATATTAATAATAATAAGGTTAGGAGTTGAAAGTCGAAATCAGGTACACAGTTAGGTACATCATGAGAATGCTCAGTAAGAAAGGATTTTCAAAATTCCCCTCTACAGGGGAGTGGGAGAGGGTTAAGGATTACCCTGAAGAACTCGGCATCTACTGTACTATTTTAGATGTGGTTTTTTTGCATTTTTGCAGGAAATCGAACATATTTTTAGACCCATTTAAAAATTCTTGAATTAGTCTTGGAAAAGGAGGAACCTAATTCCTGCACTTGGTAAGATTGATTATAATCTAATAATCTTAATCTTTGCTATCGTTACTTTTTGCTCGAGCAATGCTGGGCTCATGTACTAGTATATAGTAAAAATTTTAACAATTAATCCACTTTATTAATTAATATTATTTGCACATATCTTTTTTGTGTATTATTAAAATAAAATTTCATCAAATCAAAAATAATCATCACTTTATATATGTCATATTTGTAATGAAAATTTTTAACATGTTTATCAAATTTACTTTGAAAAGTACATCATTTCTCTCAAATCTAGCTTATATTTAATTAGAATTATATTGTAAAAACAAAAAACTTTCATTCAAATGTTAAGATGATAATGATTTCCCCTCCCATACAGATTGGTAGTTTAAAAAACTTTTAAACACTATTTAATTATATATACAGTGGTGCCTCCTGCATACTTCAAATTTAATTCATTCCAGAAGGTCGTTCGAACTCTGAATTGTTCAAAATTTAATCAATTTTTCTCATTAGAAATAGTGGAAAGTGAATTAACCAATGACCCTGAACAATACATATTTTGATAAACTTAAAACAGCAAATATACATAATTTAAAGTAAAATTAATACTATTAAATGCCCTAATAATAAACTAAAACATGAAAACCATAAATAAAATAAATAAATACTGTATAATAAAATTTAAATTGCATTTATTGGTTACAAACTGGACTTTGGCATCTTAACATAGACATGATTTAATTATAACAGTTGTGAAGTTTAATATATTATATATAGTGTGAGATTTTATTCTTTGTTCAGAAGTTTACTTTAAACTCTTTATTTCACATTTTGTTTGAATAAAATCAAGTTGTAATGTCTTCAGATAAAAAGTATATCATGAATATTATGCTTTATGAGTTTTGAAAATAGTATAACACCCATACAAACTGTAAAAAAATTTGTAATGTGTATGAGGAAGATGAACTTCAAACATGTCAAATGTGGTTTAAAAAGTTCCATTTGGGAAATTTTTAACTAAAGGATACAAAACATAGGAGGCACCCAAAAGCTGTCAACAAAGAAAAACTGCAGGAAGAAATTGTTAAAAATCAATGAATAACACACAATACAGTATATATAACAAAATACACTAAAAGTAAAGCAAAAAACAAGCACTGAAAACATACAAGCATAATGCAAAAGATGACTTGGACACATAACGGATTGCATTTATGCTTTGAGCACATTTTTTCACTGTGTGTGCAGTTCAAACTTTGAGGCTAATTTTTGTCAAATTTTGCATTAGAATTCTGAAGTGTTCAGAATACAAGATACCACTGTAAACTAATTATTCCTACTAAAAAATACATTATTATATTTTGGGGTGTTATTTACTATTTATGATTTTATTTTATAATTATTTTTATTTACTCACCTTTATTTTATTATTTTCTTCCTTATCAATATATTGATCTGAAAACATATGTGATGAACCTAATACAGCTATTTTTCCATCAGTTTTCTGAAATAAAGAAGTGTAAATTATTGTCAAATAGATTAAAAGAACTAGATAAGTCATAATTTCATGACAATGACATCATACAACTATGACCAAAGTAAAAAATTAAGAGTTCTATGATATTATTCTTGAATAAAGTGTATTCTTGTTATGTGAAAAATGCATTCATGCTCTAATCAAGATGATTATACATTGTGATAATAAGATCTGTTTAAACAAATCCAAGAAAAAAACATATTTCATTTTCTTACATGTATTTGAAATTGTACTTTACATTTTATATCTTTTTTAATGCACAATACTTCCACAACAAATTAACCAAATTAACTTTGCATTACAATTTATTGTTTTTATGTATTTTTCTCTAGATTATCTAAAAATGAATAAGTTAAATTATACAATTAAAACCATCACTGACTTTTCTACAATGAAGTAAATTTACAATTATTAAAACCACATGTATGAATACATAAGACACACTCATTATTCTACCCTCATCTACAGCACTTATTACTGATGATGATGTCATCCCATATATCATCTGTTTCTCTATTTAAATTCATTATCATTATATGCTCTTTAAATTTTCATAAATAATTGTTTTTTCTTTAGCTAATATTTTTACATTATTTTTATCAATGGTACAATGAATAGACCACGGTGATTGTTTGTACCTTAATCTGATTGCTGATTCACTCTCTTTTACTCTAATACCTAAAGATCTACCAGTTTCACCAATATAGTACAATTTGTTATCACAAGTACAATTTATAAGTTAAATTGTACTATACTGGACGTTTTCGATTTTTCCATACATAAACTATTTGTTTTAATTAACAGATCTCTTGATTTATTACAATGTTTTGCTGCATATTTTCTAAATATTTTATTATTATTTCTCGAATATGTTCTAAATAAATATGTCCTAAACAAATTAATTAAAAATCATAATTTGTATAGATTTAATGTAAAGGTTAACAATAGTGATAATAAATTT